>NC_092715.1:54981435-55271435 GCF_047496885.1 Scyliorhinus torazame | reverse complement strand
CTCAGCCTCCGTCTTTCTAGGCAGAACAATCCCAGTTTATTCAATCTCTCCTAATAGCTGATACCCTCCATTCCAGGCAACATCCTGGTTGAACACTTTCGGTAATCTCTCCAAAGCCTCCACGTCCTTCTGGTAGTGTGAAGACCAGAATTGGACATTTTTTAAAAAAAAAACATATCTCCAGAACGACAGCCTGGACCGCTGTAGGCCAGGTCAGCAGGGTGGCAAGGATGGCAGATTCCCTGAAGAATATTAGTGAACCAGGCGGGGTTTTTACAACAATCGATGATTGTAATGGTGACCATGAAACTGAGACTAACTTTATATTCCAGATTTATTGATGGAATTGAAATTCTGCCAGCTGCAATGAACCCATGTCCCCAGAGAATTAGCCTGGACCTCAGGTATACTAGTAGTTTTTTTTAAGATAGCCATTGCTAGTTGACTGTGCAGAAATGCATTTGGTTCATCCTAAATACTTCCACCTTCTCCTTCAAACACCATGTAATTGTTGCTTTTGGAAAGTGTGATTCCAGGGTTTTTACTTTCATTCATTTCAATCGGTTATCACTATGAAAAATATCTCAATGTCAGTTTACAAAAGAGATTGATTTCAATTTCATGACAGCAGAAAATTAGCTGTAGCAGAATAAACACAGTGATCAAACTTCAGTTCAAGCCTCCACATTTCATTTGCCTAAATTTGACTGATCTATAATTTAGGAGACGTATCCCAAGTTTATTCCGCACAACATTCCAAGATCCTGAAATACGTGGTGAGGTTTACATTAAATCACCATTGATTTCCCATCCCCACAACAAAATATTTATATCAATAAGTTTTACAGGTCATAAAGGGCAGATACTTAAAAAATCTAACCCCTCTGCAAGTGGTTCTCAAAGTCTGATCAGAAAGGACAGTGGTCCTAGATGAAGGCCACTGACACAATGCCATGGGCAAGGTCGTACAGGGTGGGGATACAGCGTTCACCCCCACCACTCATATGACGTCACACAATCAGACCAGTTCCCGTGCGCATATCATGAGCTGTCAAATGCCCGAGCAACAATGTACTTCCATAAGCAAGATTTATGTTACTGTTACAATATTCAATTGCAATATCAGATTTTCAACACTTCTGGGGTTGAAAACAAAGAGGAACTGACTGAGAATGGCGCCCGAAGAGACTGAATGAAGCTGTCCAGCGTGGAACCAGAAGTAAACCTCATTGGCATCTCATCAAAAGGAGCTCCACGCTTCCCATCAATTCTGATACTTTGTGTGACGGCAAGAGCAGGTGGGGAAGAACGGATAGTTCACCCCTGGTCTTTTGTCCTCCTTAAGTGGTCAGTGGATGAAAAGTTGAGAACCACTGCTCTGCAGCTTCCATTTCATAATGTTACAATAACGCATCCAAAAAATAAGGCTGGGGATTTCCAAAACTAACAATTCGACTCTTCAATCAGGCTCAAAGTGGAACTGGACATTGTTAGTTTTTTTTAAAGCTACAATTGAAAAGGGAAGAAAATGTTCATTTTCTACTAACTCTGACCACCTGCAAACTAATAAAAAGCACTTCCTCATCAATAAAGGCATAAATGACTTGCCTTCTTTGACTAGGAGCAACGCTACTCGATAGCAAATATCATACCCCCCAAACATTCCAGTGTAGTTATCACTTTACACAGTCAATTAGGGCAGTGCATAATTATAGGCTTCATTTAATAAAGGTTATATTGGGATGGAAGGGACAGGGGGTGGCCAAATCAGCATAGATAAGTGCAGCATTCACCCAAGACTATAAAAAAAAAGCAATTAATTTTAAAACATTTTCATATGGCACCAATAATTTGGCTCGCCCAACACCCTGCTAACTATAGTAGGACTACAGATTATTAGCTCAACATTGTAATTAATAATAGTATGGTGGCGCAATTGTCATAGACTAAAAAAAAATTCCAATCCATTAACAATTGGAAAATTGTTTTGTGATTTTACAGGAAGTTCAAAATCAGTTTTCTTTTTGTTTAAAAGGAAAGCATTTTCAGAGGCACTTATTTACATACCTCCTATTCATATTTAATTTAATTATGCCAGAAAGCTCTCCCTCAACCAGTTACTTTGGTACTTCTGCAGCTGTAGATGATATCTGGAAAGTTTTTGAGGGGCAGGCAGAATCAAAAAGGTTCATTAAATAGCAAAATATTTTCAAATATCTGATCAATTTCATAGCCAAGCAAACGTGTGTACATTTCATGAGTTATGAACACCCACTATAAAGAACTTGTGTTATAGATCAATTTTGAAAAGTGAAAGTTGTGGTGCAACAGAATAATTCACTAATAGGCATCCTACTTAGTTCAAACATGTATCAAGTAGGTTACACTTTCTTCTTTCAGTTTTTGAAGTAATTAATTTATTGCTACATATACTCTATTCGAGTTCCACTTCAATCATTGTTATAACTACTTGACATGAATGAAAGCAAAGTAATTGCAGCCAGATACATAATAACTTTATTGGTGGGTCTTCCATAGCACAGCCCACAGAGAACATATGCGGTTTTATAATAATGGGCCATTACATCGGTGTGTAACGTGGTGTATCCCTTTAAGACCACAGTGCATCCCTTCAAGACCACAAATGTGTATTCTGTTTTTTCTGAGATTAGGTCAATTGTTCCTAACGAATTCTCAGTGTTTATGAAATGAAATGAAATGAAAATCGCTATTGTCACAAGTAGGCTTCAAATGAAGTTACTGTGAAAAGCCCCTAGTCGCCACAGTCCGGCGCCTGTTCGGGGAGGCTGGTACGGGTGTATGTGCTGTATAGTGACACAACTACTCCCTGCCAGAACATTTTGTAATTTCTCGCCTCAATCACAATGGGGGCAACACTGCTGGTAAATAACCAGGATTGACAATGCACAGAGTTTGTAACAATCCTCCACGACTCGTGACTTTTGCTGAAGAAATAATCCTGTTGTGCTCGAGAGATTCTGCTATACCTCCAGTTATGGTCAGGCTTGGTGTACTAACTGTGAGTAGCCAAAGTTCTTAATACAGGTATGAAAGTACCTTCGCAATGGCAAGTTTTTTTATATGGCCAATTTAAGTACTTCCCCTCCCCTGGCCCTTGTAAAAACTACCGCAAAAAAAAAAATTGCATATAGCAGCAACTTCACTATAAGAAATGTTCTATTATAAGCAATTTAATTAGAAATTGTGTGCTGCCTTGAGAAGCAATGGTATAATTATAAAAGGGTGTGCATATCTCCAGAGAGACAAACCTAAAACTGAAGACATAAGCACAACTGCATACCACCAAGGCCATTATCATTTCTACTGACCACAGAAAATGTGGATAAATCTGTACCAGGCAGTGATCACCCAACTTCTGTTCATCAGCAATAACTCATCAAACAACACTCATTTTGGGTTCTGCCAAAAACATGCAGCCTTGATCCTTACACAAACGCAAGAGTAGCTTGTCAATGAAGCAACACTCCACTGACTATGGCAGGAAAGAACTAATGAGAGCAGCCCCAGGGAACAGAATAATCCCAGGGAGGCATCTTCAGCCTTGCCATCTGCAGCTCTTTCATCACCGAGCTTGCCTCCATCATAAGAGCAGGATGGTAGCTATTCAGTAATAGTTCAACATAGATTAGTTCCATTCATAACTTTTCCACTCAAGTGCATGTCAGGGCTCCAGCAGGAGCATAACATTACCCAGGTTTGGACTGACGATTGCCAAACATGGAATTCTGCAACTTGATGAAGTCCAACAAGCATCAGGGAGGTCCCCATCAAATTCTTGGAGGTCAGCATTCACCAGAAATTTAAGTAGGTTAGCCCCATATAGCCCCATATGAGTGCAGCTACAGGAACGCCTTTCTGGCCCCATTTATCCATTTTCGAGAAGACTCATGTGCCTAGGTAGATTGCTCTTTTAGAGGGTCGGTGCAGGCTTGATGGGCCAAATGGCCTCTTTCTACAGTGTAGGGATTCTATGGATACGACAAACAGCAATGGGAGAATGATGGGAGTACACAATGCAGGTTGCTGGATGAATGTAGCTGAACAATATCCAGGACAAAACAGTCTATTTCACTGGTACCCCATTCATCAGCTTAAACTTTCACACTCTCCATCACTAGCACACCGTTGTTGCAGTGTGTACCATCTACAAGATTCATTGCAGGAACTCACCAAGGTCCCTTAGCCAGTACCTTCCAAGCCCACGACAACTAACATCTAGAACAGTGTTCTTCAAAGTCGGGGGCACGACGCGCGGGTGGACTGCGGGCGGGTGTCAGGAGGGTCGCGGAGCCGTTGTCCTTGCGCTTCCGATTGCACAAATCCCCACGCAGCAGCCAGCTTTTCAAAACGCCGGCTGCAAGCAGCTGCGGACATTTTAAAAAAAAATTTGGCCGCATTGCGCATGATGATCGGCGCAGCGCGCCGCTGATCGGGCACACATGCGCAGTGCGGCCGCTATTTTTTTTTTTTTTTTTTTTTAAACTGTTGCAGCTTTTTGGTTTACAAGTTCTGTAATGGTTTTTATTCATTTAATTTTTATTTTTTTCATTTATTTTATTCATTTTTTTTTACAAGTTCAGGGGGGTTTTATTCATTTTTTTTCATTTATTTTACTTATTTTATTTGGTTTTTTTTTTACAAGTTCGGGATGAGGGTTTATTTGGTAACATTTTACAGGAAACAAATTCAGAGCTTTAGACAGATGGAGACTCCATACTTTCCGACACCAGAAGGCTTCACCTTCATTCAACAGGTTCCATTGGAGGAGCGTGTATGGGGGCCAAAGGGACCCAAAACCATTTCCTCCATTTATTTCAGCAGCAAACAAGGCAAGAGAAAATGGTGGGTAGCGCAGGTCGGCCGGCGTGGGTCGCGAAGGTCAGCCGGTTGGTAAAAATGGGTCCCCGGAAAAAAAGTTTGAAGAACACTGATCTAGAAGGACAAGTGCAGCCAATACCTTGGAACACCACCACTTGGATCGTGAAGGAGCGGTGATATATTTTCAAGTCATGATGGTGAGTGACTAGGTTCCCCTCCAAGTCACTCACCATCCTGACTTGAAAATATATCACCGCTCCTTCACTATTGCTGGGTCAAAATCTTGGAACTCCTTCCCTAAAGCATTGTGGGTGTACCTATTCCTCAGGGACTCCAGCAGTTCAAGAAGGCAGCTCACTGCCACCTTCCGAAGGGCAACTCAGGATGGGCAATACATGCTGGTCCAGCCAGCAATGCCCACATCCGGTAAAATGAATTTAAAAAAGCACTCACAAGGGTCCAGTTTTGCCTGAACTCTTGCAGACTTGGCTTAAAGAAGGACACTAGCAGTTACTCAATGGTTCGCCCATTTAATCCGGAGGATGTGACAGAGGCATTGCTGATGCAATATCTAGCACTCGTGTTGCTCTTGCAGAGTCCAAGTTTGGAATGTGGTGATGAGAACTGCTGTGTACGTTAGGACGTTTTTGACTTTTGGAGAACTTTATAATAATAACCGCTTATTGTCACAAGTAGGCTTCAATGAAGTTACTGTGAATAGCCCCGAGTCACCGCCTCCGGTGCCTGTTCGGGAAGGCTGGTATGGGAATTGAACCTTCTCAAACACTTGCTGCCATAGATTGTAGGAAGCTGAGCTGTTACAGCTGACCCAGTGTTGGATCACCTCGTTAATGGTGGCCTTATAAGACACGTAACCACCAAGTTATGGAAAATGCACAACATATTCCAGAGTCTCACCGTCAACATATTTGTGAGGTTGAATATTTGGCTCACTATGTGTGGGTTAATGGTAAAGTTTAGTTTTGGCCGCATTTAAAAACAGATCCCGTTTCATGTTCAAAATTGAAGTGATCGACAATGCCTTGCAAATCTGGTGCAGAGTGGACAAAGGTCAGTCTGACACTGAAGCATTTAAATCAGCCAAACTGAGCCACACAAAGCCAACTTAAAGATATTTTCATTCAAGAGTTAAAAAAATGTTTTTGGGAGTTATTTTTCTGTCACTAAGAAAAGTCCTTTTTTAGCCCATAAATAATAATCTAAATTATACAGTCAACTGCAAAACAAACTGGCCATTTTAACCGTTCCAAGTATTAGCTTAGCTCAATCAGTAACCTTTTCACCCGAGTTTGGAGGTTAGAGTTTCATGCACCACTCCAGGGAACAAACTTAGCAAGTCTTGCATCATTGTGGAGGACGAGTGCTGTGGTTCAGACATTAAACGGAGGTGACATTGTAGGTCCAGATAAAAGATTCCATGGCCTAATTGAAGAGCAGTAATGTGTTCCCACACTCTCCTGGTCATCAGTACTCTCTCAACCAACACTCAAAAAAAAACCCAGACAAGCATCTATCTCATTAATCTTTGCAAGACCTTACCGTGCATAATATAGTTGGTGCATTGGCCCAAGTAACTCACTACTTTCCTGAATGAGTTTCACTGGATGCAGACCACTTTGGAATGTCCTTGAAATGAAAATCGCTTATTGTCACAAGTAGGCTTCAAATGAAGTTACTGTGAAAAGCCCCTAGTCGCCACATTCCGGCGCCTGTTCAGGGAGGCTGGTACGGGAATTAAACCGTGCTGCTGGCCTGCCTTGGTCTGCTTTCAAAGCCAGCGATTTAGCCCGAGACATGGTACGGCACAATATGATGTCCGGTACTTTTTTTCTCCTCCAAAGAAACAAGTTTCTTTCAACATAACTGCCCAAATGTTATTCTCAATAAATAAAAAAAATTTGAAAAGTTAATCCTACAAGTTTAAATTTTTTCAGCTATCATCTTTCCTACATATCACTACAGTCATAACAGATGAATCTAATTGGGACAAAAGTCAGAACTGAATAAGTAGCTTTATTCAAAATGATGGCCAACAGAAAGGAACCAGTCCCTAAAACCGCCTGGTTTCACGCAGTAATTACCTGGCATTGCAGCACTCCAAAAAGGTATTGTGAAACCAAAGGACAACTAATAATTACCACCACAATACAACGTAAGGCAAAACTCGAGAATGCAGTTGTAAGCCACGGAGGTGGTTTCCACGTAAAGAGTACATTTCAACAGAAGACTTACCAGGCAAACCGCTTGGAGAATAATGGGCCCTTTGCCAACCAAACTCGGGAAACGTCATACCGATGAAATAAGATTATAATTCCAGGCTTATTTCCTGACTAAGGACCAGGAGTTGCCACTGTAAACATTCTCTTATATTTTAGTAAACAAACCACCAGTGATGCTGTCCTGTTATTGAGATACATCCATTTAAAAAATGTGCACAGATTTAACTGCTAATGGATAACAACAGCATTTAGAATGTAGCAACATCCCAGCATAAGTGTCTCCTGAGCTGTTCCATGAAGCGCTCAGCAAATCATCGTGTGGGAGGATTTTATGCCAAGTACACTCACATTTATCATTTGATTTTACAGATTTATATAGCAATGTTTAAATATACACCATTAAGTGGATTGTTTTCTTTCTGAAACATCAGACATGTTACTGGAGATTGGTCCACACAAATAGTTAACTGCACAGTTAGCAATTCTGCAACAGGAACTTAACTTTCAGCTTTGATCAATTGGTTGGGAAAAATCTGAGAGCCACTTCGCCGAAGTTGCACACAACTAATTAATTGCAAAGAATAAAATATAGAAAAAAGAGAAAAGGGGTGAATGAATGTATACAGATAAACATTACATTCATGCAAATGGTTTTTACACCCCCTTTGACCTTACACTAGAAAGCTTTGCATCCAAGGCAAATTCAAAACAAAGTTCCTTGAAAATAGCAGTGTTTACTGATCTCAACTTCCTGAGATGCACACAACCAGTATAACTGCTTTTAATTTCAGATACATACTTGCAGAAGCCATGCAGATGTTGGAACAACCAGATCAGTCAGTCAGTCATTATAGCTCGCATTACGGGCAAAAGACTATGCTTTAAACAAGCATAACCTCTTAAGCTCCATACTTTTAATTTAACACTTCACATCTCCTGTGGGAATTTTCTTTGCAGTTCTCTACAGAATCATTGACTATTTCACAACATCAACCAATTTGGCTCACTTAAAACTCTCAAATTTATCAACATATCTGTATTGTCATCCCCAGGGCAATGCCCATAAAGTACTTAAAATAAAATCCTTGGGGGTATGAAACTAGATTGGTCAGTGCTGTCCTTTTTAATTCATGACTGTTCTAGATCACCGTTTTTCAAACTTTTTTCCTGGGACCCACTTTTACCAACCGGCTGACCTTTGCGACCCACGCCAGCCGACCTTAGTGACAAAGGATCTTTGTTTACCTTTAATGTGACAGGTCAGCCGGCTTGTAACTCACTTGCTTGGTCATTCAATTTTCGTTCATTTGGAGTACCCAATTCTATTTTTTTCTCCAATTAAGAGGCAATTTAGCACGGCCAATTCACCTATCCTGCACATCTTTTTGGGCTGTGGGGGTATGAGACACGCAGCAATGGGGAGAATGTGCAAACTCCACATGACCAGTGACCCGGAGCTGGTGGGATTGAACTCGGGTCTTAGGCGCGGTGAGGCAGCAGTGCTAACCACTGCATCGCCATCCCGCCCTGCTTTGTCATTCAATGTTGTATTTCTGCTCAGGACTTCAGCTGATGATTTAAGTTCTCGCTGCATCCTTTGAAGAAAATAGAGAGGTTTGACCTCAAACCCGCTATGCTTGGTCTTCAAATGCCTTTGTAGGTTTTTAAACTCTTATTTGTCAGTACTTCATGGCATATAACACATGGGCTTTGCATCCCAATTTGCATTGGCAGAATTAATAAAGCCACACCTCAATAAATCATCTTTATACTGCTTGGTTTCCAATTTCAGCTTATTAATGGGATGTTCATCAGGGGTCGTGGAGCTCACAGCAACACTGCTTTGTCCTGCTGTGGACTCTCCCGTGAAGCTCTCCCCAGCACATTCAGTTGAGATCCTGGCCCTCTCTTCCTTATTACAAAATGATCTATCTTCAGTTCTTCACAGTCTTGTTGCTTGCTAGCACCTACAAAATGGAGGAATCTCTCCATGATTTTTTGCCCAAAGCACATACCGCATGACGCCAGTTTATGTGCCAGGCGTATGACTGCCACTTCTAGTAGCAAGACTATGCCTTTTTAAAAATAGAAACCCGAGAGTGCAGGAGACCAGTCGGCCCATCCGTCTGCATTGGCCTCTGAAAGAGCACCCTTTCTGGACCCAATTTCCCACCCTATCCCCGTAACCCCATCTTGGGGCAATTCAGCATGGCCAATTCACCTAGCCTGCACCTTAATCTTTGGACTGTGGGAGGAAACGGGAGCATCCGGGAGGAAACCCACGCAGACAAGGAGAGAATGTGCAAACTCCACACAGACCATCACCCGAGGTCAGAATGGAACCCGGGTCCCTGGCACCGTGATGCAGCAGTACTACCCACTGTGCCACCGTGCTGCCCAGGAGTTCACACCAGCACTGCTGCCTTTGGCCCTGGGACAGCGCGCTAGCATCAGGAGATGATGATACTGGGAAAGTGCACTGACATCAGGAGATGGCAGTCTGCCCGGTGGGCACCGGGCCTGCGCACTGCCAAATCCGCCTGAGGGGGTACATGCGCGCGGCAGCCGGCATTCTCAACCTAAAAGCCGGTTGAGGCCGGCATTTTTAAAAGCCGGTAGTGGCCATTGGGCTTCTCCCGCGATCGGGAATGCTGCGACCGATCACTCCATGACCCACCCCCAGAGTTTAAAAAACCCTGTTCTCGATCATTTCATTTAGGATTGCGAGGGGCAGCGGCGCGAGGCAGAGAAAGCAAGCAGAATTGTAAATAATATTTTTCCTTCAAAGAATCACATACCATCTGCCGCTACAACTGATATTTTCCAATTTGACATTGACATCTGAATAAACCCCACCCCCATCTCCCTTGCCACCTCAGTCTCATATATGGACTGCAGAATAAATGGACTTGATGAGCCATTGCCTTTTCTCATTCCAGATTTTTTCGTATTTTGATTTCACAGGAACCTGGGCTCTGCGCCTTGCAATGTGCAATACTGGCCATTTTAAAGCACCAAGAGATCCTGCTTGTTCTGCAAGCACATTTCTGAAAATATTTTCGCAATTACGTTTAGCCATAAGCATGAAATCATCTTTTCATTCCTTCTCGCCACCCACCCCATCTCTAAAACCTAAATTAGTAGGAAATAAATTGAGAGACGCTAGATATTCTACTCGACATAGCTATATATTAATTTCCAATTTATAAAACCAGTATACCAATGATTAATGGACATAATTTATATTTTTCTGTGGAGTCATCCAGATCTTTCAATCGATAATGGCTTCAAAATTCTCACACCTTCATATTGTTTAAATTTATTTTGCACACTTTCACAATAAATAATGCACCATGATTAAGTTTGTACTGCGGTATAGATTACACTGAGCAGCTTGTCGACGTACTGAACACTAAGACGAGGAGGGAAGGAAGAGTGAAACCAAAAAAAACTGAAGATGCAATAGAGTGAAATACATTCAAATTTTAGGTTGTGGTATGTGGGAAGTGGGTCAACACATTATGAATACTGTTCTGCAGCTTTGTCCTTAACCTCTTCAAAGCCATATCCAATCAGAGTCCAAGATTTATTTTCACTCATAACAGTTATGAATCACAAATGAAAAGCAGTTCCCATCAATCGCGAGTGCAGCGAACTGCCCCAAATCTCTTCTTTAAATTAACCATTTCTGTTTTGCCACTTGTGCCATGTAAATTCGAAGTATAAAAATAAAATCAACTTTATATTGGAAGATGGGCAGCACGTTAGCATTGTGGTTAGCACAATTGCTTCACAGCTCCAGGGTCCCAGGTTCGATTCCCGGCTTGGGTCAAAGTCTGTGTGGAGTCTGCACATTCTCCCAGTGTGTGCGTGGGTTTCCTCCGGGTGCTCCGGTTTCCTCCCACAGTCCACAGATGTGCAGGTTAGGTGGATTGGCCATGCTAAATTACCCTTAAGTGTCCAAAATTGCCTTTAGTGTTGGGTGGGGTTACTGGGTTGTGGGGATAGGGTGGAAGTGTGGGCTTGGATAGGGTGCTCTTTCAAAAGAGCCAGTGCAGACTCGATGGGCCGAATGGCCTCCTTCGGCACTGTAAATTCTATGGTTCTATGATATTAGAAGTACATTGAGAATTCCAAAAAAAAAAAAAAAAAAAAGAGGGTTTTGGTTTGCAAAATGTGCAAGCTTCAAAAGATAAGTCAGATCACAGTCTTCAAATGCTCGATGCCTCAGAGAACTAATAATTTTAGTTATCATAAAGGCAGCCAGTTAACTGCACTTCATCTCAGAAATTCCCACAAACCACATGGGGATGCAGTGGTGTGGTGGTGTTGTCTCTCGATTGTAATCCAGAGACCTGGGCTAATTCTCTGGGGACTTGTGCTCTATTGCCACCATGGCAGATAGTGAAATTTGAATTCAACAAAATCCTGGAATTAAAAATCTAATAATGACCATCAAATCGTTTTCGATTATCGTAAAAGCCTATCTGGTTTACCAATGTCCTTTAGGGAAAGAAATATTTTTTTCAATAAATTTAGAGTATCCAATTATGTTTTTTCCAATTAAGGGGCTAAATTGCCCCTTAGCTTGGCCAATCCACCTGCCCTTCACATCTTTTGGGTTGTGGGGATGAGATCCCACGCAGACACAGGGAGAATGTGCAAACTCCACATGGACAGTGACCCAGGGCCAGGATCAAACCTGGGACCTCGGTGCCGTGAGGCATTAGTGATAACCACTGCGCCACATGCTGGCCTCACTTCTCATTTCTAATCTGTGTGTATGTTGTGTTATATTATTTTCTTCTCATGTTTCAATAACTAATAAACTCACTTTTTCTTTAACTCAAGAAAGCCTGGTGTAATTACCTAGACAGTTGAGCCTGGCGCTGCATTGGTGCTGTGTGGCACCGGACTGGTTATGCTCTTTGCCTCTTGCGAGTTGGGCTGGCACCAAGCTATGAGCAACTCTTGAACTCTTGCAAGGGATGTTCAAATCGTTAAGCTCCACAACTACTTTATAATGGTATAATTATAATTTATATTGCTTCTGCATATGAAAACTAAACAGCAACATAAAGGAATTTCAATTCCAAGCAATTGCAGACTAATCAAAATCTGGACCAAATAAATCAGTGACTATGCTACAATATATTAAAACATTGCTGTAAGTTGATGTCCATAAAATGCAAGCCCTATTTGCAGCATTGGAACCAATATACTATTGCTACCATGCTTTAAGTTTGTTCAGTTTTTCAAACATTACTGATGTTGCCTCTTCAGCAACGCAACTCCCAATAGCATGCAAGAGTCTCCCGCAAATCATTTGATCAAATGGCTTGATAGTTAAGTCACCACAACAAATGCATCTTCATCTCAATGCTGACAGACAAAAGTCATTGCTTAACATGGTCAAGAGCACAGCAGTATTAAGCAAATTCACTTAAAAGCTTTCATAATAGACAATTCTAATGAGAAGTACAGTCTGATTATCCATTACTACAAAAGACCATGATATTTGAAGCCAAAGCAGTAAGCGATAGGTCAAGCTAGACTATGTGGGGGGTGGGGGGAGAGAGAGAGAGACACAGAGAGAGGGAGAGCGCGAGAGAAAGAGAGAGAGTGAGTGAGTAGTGGAAAATTATTCTTCAGAAAAACCCAAGTTCAATGGTTAAGTGGACAGGTGAAAGCTACAGTCCAGGAAGAACCAATAAACAGGCATGCCAAGGACAATTCATTGGTTTGCTGACATATTGTGCCATTACGTGGTAAGACTTCTAATATAAAGAATCCATATTGTTCCTGTGAGTTCATTTTAAAATTAGGCAAGTGGTCACACAAAAGCTTTTAAAAGGGACACTGCCTGCCACTTGACATTTCATTCACCAACTGTAGCTTCAATTTCTACAAATGGGCACCCAAAGTGGCAATTTAAAACCAACTACAATTCTCCGTGGCCTTTAGCCCGACAGCAATTAAATCAATAGCTTGTGAAACAGAACTCAAAGTATTTACAATATCTTCGGTAGTTTCCTCTTGTGTGTGTGTGTGTGTGGGGGGGGGGTTCTTGTACTCGGGGTCACTTTCAAAATAAGGGGCCACCCATTTGAAAGGAGATGAGGCGAAGTTGTTTCACTCAGAGGGTTGTGTCTCGGACATACAAACATACGAAACAGGAGAAGTACCTCATTCAGCCGCTCGAGCCTGCTCCGCCATTCAATAAAAACATGCCGTTCAATTTGTATCGAGTTCCACATTACCCAGATAAACCCCAATAACCTTTGTTTCCGTTGCCCAGCAAGAATCTACCTACCTCCACTTTAAAAAATTATGTCCACTTCCATTGGCTTCTTGAAGCAGAGTTCCAAAATCGCACAACCCTCAAAGAAAATAATTTACGTTTGGAACTCTCTTCCTGAAAATGTGGTGGAAGCAGTCTTTGAATATTTTTAAAGCAGAGGTGGATGGATTCTTGGTAAACAAGGGGATGATAGTTATCAGTGAGAGACGAAATGCAGATTTGAGATTACCATCAGATCAGCCATGAGCTTATTAATGGTGGAGCAGGCTCCGGGGACTGAATGTTCTACTCCTGCTCCTTGTTTGTAGGTTTGTAACATCTTGTTACTGCTGTTCTTCCGAATAAAGCACTATGTCTCACAGGCTAACAGTTTGTTTGAAAGTAGTTCATACCATCGATATACCACACAGTTTAGTCTCCTTCCTAAATGCCCTATTTAAGTCTGACGAGAAAATGATTTTTCTAGGTCTTTCAAAGACAGCCCCACACGAGAACCAACTGGGACACTGAACAATAAAATTCAAATGGGGCAGCACGGTGGCACAGTGGTTAGTACTGCTTCCTCACAGCACCAGGGACCCGGATTAGATTCCGGCCTTGGGTGACTTTGTGTGTGGAGTTTGCACATTCACCCAGTGTCTGTGTGGGGGTTTTCCGGGTGCTCCGGTTTCCTCACAGTCCAACGATGTGAAGGTTAGGTAGATTGGCCGTTCTACATGTCTTGTTACAAGTATCATATGTGGTAGTTATCTTATGGTATCAATAATATAGGAAACAGGACTTCCGGTTGCGGCTATGCCTAGGTAGGTCGCACGTTCGGCAGCTCCTGCCGGGAACGGATTTTTGGGCTCTTCAGAGGGGCCCCAACGGCAATTGTGCGACGGCGTCCAGTGTGAGAAGGTGACAGCAAGGTCCCCCCGACATTATATGGATTGGACCAGTAGTGGAGCAGTTAAAAAAAGTGATCCTGGTGCAGCAAAAAGTGCGCGAGAGGAAAAGCAAGATGGCGACGGGTGGAGACCAAGCAGCATGGGCGCAGTGGTCGCAGGAGCAGCAGGTGTTTCTTAAACGCTGCTTTGAGGAGCTGAGGACAGAAATGCTGGCGCCAGTGAAGGCAGCGATTGAGAAGCTTGTGGAGACCCAGAAGGCCCAAAGGGGCGGCGATCAGAGAGGTGCGGCAAAAAGCCTCAGAGCCAAATTTGTTGCACCATGATTGGTTCTGCTAGACAGAGGAGGAGTAAATGTGTGGGAACGCAATAGTTATACTGGATTAAATTGTAAGGGACATAGATAGACATTTGTGTAGCTACAAACAAGACTCCAGGAAGGTATGTTGCCTTCCTGATGCTAGGGTTAAGGATGTCTCAGAGTGGTTACAGAACGTTCTGAAGGGGAGGGTGAACAGCCAGTGGTCGTGGTACCCATTGGTACAAACAACATGGGTAAAAAAAGGATGAGGTTCTAAAAGCAGAATATAGGGAGTTAGGAAGCCAATTGAAAAGCAGGACCTCAAAGGTAGATTTGATTTGATTTATTATTGTCACATGTATTAGTATACAGTGAAAAGTATTGTTTCTTGCATGCTGTACAAACAATGCATACAGTGCATAGGGAGGGAAGGAGAGTTTGCAGAATATAATGTTACAGTTATAGCACGGTGTAGAGAAAAGATCAACTTAATATGAGGTAGGTCCATTCAAAGGTCTGATGGCAATAAAGAAGCTGTTCTTGAGTCAGTTGGTACGTGACCTCAAACCTTTGTATCTTTTCCCTGACGGAAGAAGGTGGAAGAGAGTATGTCCGGGGTGTGTGGGGTCCTTAATTATGCTGGCTGCCTTTCTGAGGCAGCAGGAATTATAAATAGAGTCAATGGATGGGAGGCTGGTTTGCATGATGGACTGGGCTACATTCATGACTTTTTGTAGTTTCCTGCAGTCTTGGGCAGAGCAGGCACCATACTAAGCTGTGATACAACCAGAAAGAATGCTTTCTATTGTGCATCTGTAGAGGTTGGTGAGGGTTGTTGCTGACATGCCAAATTTCCTTAGTCTTCTAAGTAGTCGTTGGTGGGCTTTCTTAACTATAGTGTCAGCATGGGGGGGGACCAGGACCGGTCGTTGGTGATCTGTACACCTAAAAACTTGAAGCTCTCGACCCTTTCTACTTCGTTCCCATTGATGTAGACAGCGGCATGTTCTCCACTACGTTTCCTGAAGTCGATGACAATCTCCTTTGTCTTGTTGACATTGAGGGAGAGATTATTGTTGCACCAGTTCACCAGATTCTCTATCTCATTCCTGTACTGCCTCGCCATTGTTTGAAATCCGACCCACTACGGTGGTGTCATCAGCAAACTTGAAAATCGAGTTGGAGGAGAATTTGGCCACACAGACATAGGTGTGTAAGGAGTATAGTAGGGGGCTGAGGACACAGCCTTGTGGGGCACCGGTGTTGAGGATGATCGTGGAGGAGGTGTTGTTGCCTATCTTTACTGATTGTGGCCTGTGGGTTAGAAAGTTCAGGATCCAGTCGCAGAGGGAGGAGCTGAGGCCAAGGCCACGGAGTTTGGAGATGAGCTTCGTAGGAATGATGATGTTGAAGGCTGAGCTGTAGTCGATAAATAGGGGTCTGACATAGGTGTCTTTGTTATCTAGGTGTTCCAGAGTAGAGTGCAGGGCCATGGAGATGGCGTCTGCTGTGGACCTGTTGCAGCGGCAGGCAAACTGTAGTGGATCAAGGCAATCCGGGAGACTAGAGTTGATTTGTGCCATGACTAACCTTTCGAAGCAGTTCATGATGATCGATGTCAGAGCCACTGGACGAAAGTCATTAATGCACGCTGCTTGGCTTTTCTTTGGTACAGGGATGATGGTCGTCTTCTTGAAGCAGATAGGGACTTCAGATTGTTGTAAAGAGGGGTTGAAGATGTCTGCGAATACCCCCGCCAGCTGATCTGCGCAAGACCAGAGTGCTCGGCCGGGTACCCCACCCGGGCCAGTGGCTTTCCGAGGGCTGACCTTTGAGAAGGCTGCTCCGACATCTGCAATGGTAATCTCAGATACAAGTTCATCCGCGGTTTCTGGGGTGGAGGACTCGCTCTCACGGACCTCTTGCTCAAAGCGTGCATAGAATGCGTTGAGCTCATCAGGGGGGGGTGCATTGGAGCCGGCAATTTTACATGCCTTCACCTTGTAGCCCGTTATGTCTTGCAGACCTTGCCCAGATGGCGGGAGTCATGGTAGTGATCTCAGGATTACTACCAGTGCTTACTACTCAGAACTGAAATGGCAGGATATATCAGATGAACTCGTGGCTGAAGAGATGGTGCAAGGGGAAGGATTTCAGATTTCTGGGACTGGTTCAGGGAAAGGTGGGACCAGTACTAACTGGATAGCTTACACCAGAGCAGGACTGGGCCTGATATCCTCGGGGGAGTATTTGCTAGAATGTTTGGGGTGGGTTTAAACTAAAATGGGAGGTGAATGTGGACCCATGCAAGGAGTCAGAGGGGTAACATGGACAAGAACAAAAGACAGAAAGGGGAATGGGAAAAGTGATAGGCAGAGATATCAAGGGGCAGAATCAAATAGAGGCATAGTGAAAAATAATGGGAACGGGACAATGAATTTTAAAAAGACAAGCTTAAAGGTTTTGTGCCTTATGCGCAAAGCATTCGCAATAAAGTGGATTAATTAATCGCGAAAATAGATGTAAATGGGTATCCTTAGGGGCTGGTTTAGCACACTGGGCTAAATCGCTGGCTTTTAAAGCCTCCCTGAACTGGCTCCAGAATGTGGTGACTGGGGGCTTTTCACAGTAACTTCATTGAAGCCTACTCGTGACAATAAGCGATTTTCATTTCATACTATAGTCAGAATTACACCAACAGGCAAAGAACATTAGTGATGGCTGCATATATACATCCAACCTGTAGTGGTGATATTAAACAGAAAAATAGAGACGCATGCTATAAAGGATCATCATAGTTATGGGAGACTTTGATCTGCATAATTAGCAACAATACTGTAGAGGAAGCATTTGTGGAGTGTATACGGGATGGTTTTCTGGACCAATACGTTGAGGAACCAACTAGAGAGCAAGCCGTCCTAGACAGAGTACTGAATAATGAGAAAGGAGTAATTATGCGAGGCCTCTTGGGGATGAGCGTCCATAATCAAGGTGGAGCGTGACGTAATTGTTGCTGAAATTGGGATCCTGAATGTAAATAAAGGAAACTATGTTGGCATGAGGCATGAGTTGGCTATGACGGATTGGGGAACATTACTTAAAGGGATGACTGTGAATAGGCAATGGCAAAAATTCAAAAGGCACATGGGTGAATCGCAACAATTGTTCATTCTTGCCTGGCACACAAATAAGACAGGAACGGTGGCTAAATCATGGTTCACAAGGGAAATTATAGAGATAGCATTAGATCCAAGGAAGGGGCACACAAATTGGCCAGAAAAAGTAGCAGACCTGAGGATTGGGAGCAGTTTACAATTCAGCAAAGGAGGACAAAGGGATTGATTAAGATGGAGGGGGGAAGAGAGAGAGAGAGAGAGAGTAGGAGAGAAAGAGTCCGAACTTGCAGGGAGCATAAAAACTGACTGTAAAAGCTTCTATACATATGTGAAGAGAAAACGATTGCTGAAGACAAATGTAGTTTTCTTACAGTCACAAACAGGGGAATTTATAATGGGGAACAAAGAAACGGCTGACCAAATAAATACAAACTTTGGTTAAGTCTTCACAAAGGAGGATACAAATAAGGTACCAGAAACGTTGGGGAACAAAGGGTTTAGTGAGAGAAAAACTGAAGAAAATCAGTCAGTAGAGAAAAGCTGAAAGCAGGTAATACAGAAGGCTCGTACTCGTTGGAGTTTAGAAGGATGAGAGGGGATCTTATTGAAACGTTCAAGATACTGCGAGGCCTAGATAGAGTGGACGTGGAGAAGATGTTTCCACTTGTAGGAAAAACTAGAACCAGAGGACACCATCTCAGATTAAAGAGACGATCCTTTAAAACAGAGATGAGGAGGAATCTCTTCAGCCAGAGGGTGGTGAATCTCTGGAACTCTTTGCCGCAGAAGGCTGTGGAGGCCAATTCACCGAGTGTCTTTAAGACAGAGATAGATAGGTTCTTGATTAATAGGGGGGGGGGTCAGGGGTTATGGGGAGGAGGCAGGAGAATGGGGATGAGAAAATATCGGCCATGATTGAATGGCGGAGCAGACTCGATGGGCCAAGTGGCCTAATTCTGCTCCTATGTCTTATGGTCTAAGGCAAATGGTATGTTGACCTTCATAGAATCTGCAGTGCAGAAGGAGACCATTCAGTCCATCGAGTCTGCATCAACCCTTAGAAAGAGCACCCTCCTTAAGCACATGCCTCCACCCTATCTACATAACCCAGTAACCCTGCCTAACCTTTTGGACACTATGGGCTAATCCACCGGACCAGCACATCTTTAGCAAGAGGATTGAAGTATAGGAGCAGGGATGTCTTGCTGCAATAATAGAGTCCTGGTGAGTCCGCACCTGGAATACTGTGAGCAATTTTGGTCTCTTTATCGGAGGAAGGATGTTCTTGCTATAGAGGGAGTGCAGCAAAGGTTTAGCAGACTGATTCCTGGGACATCTAGACTGACTTATGAGGCGAGATCGAGTCGGTTAGGATTATATTCGCTGGAGTTTCGAAGAAAAAGGTGGGGATTTAATAGAAACCTATAAAATGCTAACAGGATTAGACGAGGTAGATGCAGGATGTTCCCGATGGTGGGAGAGTCCAGAACCAGGGGTCAAAGTTTAAGGATATGGGGTAAACCATTTCGGACTGAGATATGCAGAAATTCCTTCACCCAGAGAGTGGTGAGCCTGTGGCATTCACTACCACAGCAAGCAGTTGAGGCCAAAACATCTAGGTTTTCAAGGAGTTAGCCACATCTCTTGAGGCTAAAGGGATCAAAGGAAATGTGGGGGAAAGCGAGAACCAGTTACCGAGTTGGATGATCAGCAATGAAGGGCCGGATGATCTACTCCTGTTCCTATTTTCTATATTTTTATGTTTCTATGGACTGTATTCTGATTGTGGTCACATGCCTGTCAAAGTTTTTTGTGTTTCATTTTGAAAGGCCTGCGCTCTTGTTACAAGTGAGTCCATGACAGTTAACAGTCACCTTAACTATTGAAAGGAAATGGTTCATGGGGGTGACCTCTATTTCTTCATTGCATGCTTTTTTAAAAAAAAACTTTAGAACCCAGCAATTTTTAACTACTAAACTGGGCTAGATGCAGTTTAACAGACAACCCATACCAACAGCCAAATTAATTCTCTGCTCGTGAACATCAATCATTCACCATATTTTGAACTGGTCTTGAAATTGACAAATTGTAGCAAATAATTCATTCAATTCATTTAAAAGAAGCAACTTCTGAGCATTAGTTGAAGTGAGTCAATCGAAGAGGTTTTTGAACACAGCCACATTTGTTAAAACAAAGCTGTTTGCAGTTTTTCCAATGTCCCCGAAGTAAAAGCAGGACACGTATCGAAACAACATTTTAGTAAATGGATTCAAACCTCCATGAGGAGCTATGGCAAAATCTCTGCAAAGAAAAGGGTACTTAGAAGTCGGAGCTTGACTTCCCTATGTCACCCTACAAATGGTCTTGGAGGTTTAGCCTAGCACGAGAGTGTAGCTACATCATATACCCTCGACCAGCAGAATTATCCTGTTGCTGATTTTCTCCTTGGTTCAATTGCTGTTTTATTACCTTTGCTCTTGAGTCGCCAGGTATCTTTATGATACCGCCACGAGGTTCAAGTTCGAGTAATGATCAATAACCCAATACACCGATTAGTAAGATTTAAATCAAAGCACATTTATTATACACAGTAATCGCTACTCATGCACAAATTCTACGGCTAAGCTACTTCTACAACTAACAGGCCTATACTTAACTTTGGACTGGCCCACCAGGTCAGGGGAACAAATGGCCTTTCGTTCGGGTTCTGAGCCTGCGGGATTCGAAATTGGTACGGATTGGTAGCTAGGAGCGCCTATCTCGTAGCGAGCGTTGAATTAAGACTTGCGTCAATCGACGATCACTGCACCGGTCACGGTCAATGTTGGTTTGTGTTGCTGGGTGACCCGGGCAGGAAGAAGAGATGGAGAGCGATTTGAACTTGGGGCTCAAGTCTTATAGTCCCCAGAGGCTTCCCGCCTTTCGGGGCGGACCCTGTACCTGGTCCCAAGTGATTGGACTTTGTCCCAATCGCTTGGTTCGATTTTCTCCAATACTGGAGCGGTTCCCTGATCGATGGGCGGTCTTGAGGTGCTCGTTCACCTCCTTGGTGTTGGCTCCTGCTGGCGCTGAGGAGTTTGGCTTTGCTTTGTGTGTCCAAAATGTTACTTATTGTTCCCGGGGATTGCTCATCAGTACGCAGATGGCTGCTACTTTGTTATGCTGATGGCCGCTGGTATCAATGTTGTCTGGCCTTTGCAGAGGTAAATACACAGCAAACCTGCAGCTGCTGGTTTCTGTCTTGTTGGCTGACTTTCCCCATCAGCCTTTGCCGTTCGCCATTTTAAAATCGGGAGTTGGCCAATTTAGGTGGCTACAATCCTCTGCAATCGAGCACTGGGCTTTAGGAGGGACGCGCCCAGAGCGGTGAGGGAAGGGAGGATACCTGCCTCCCCAACCAGATCAGCAGAATCAACCCAGCGATCAATGAGGTGACAGATTTTGCAGCCAAATCACCCTCACACCCAGAAATCAATTTAATATTTGGTCCCCAGGCAGGGAACGTATCAGATAATAAACTGATAAGAACAGAAACTACACTTGATCTTAGCCAAAAGGCTGCAAGTGTTAAAACAAACCAGCAAATTACTACGGATGCTGGAATCCAAATCAAAAATAGAAAATACTGGACAATTGCAGCAGGTCTGACAGCATCTGCGGAGGGAGAAGGGAGCCAACATAGAGTCTGGATGACTCTTTGTCAAAGTTCCCGTCCCTCTCCGCAGATGCGGTCAGACCTGCTGCAATTGTCCAGTATTTTCTGCTTTAAAACAAACCAGCAATTGAGCTATCTAATTTTATCAAGTGGTATCCAAATAAACTTCAGCAATCACTAAATCATTCCTGCTGTGAGGAGTGTGTGGTATCAATTAACTTTTTTCCAAAGTAAACAAGAGGACCAATCACTAACGAAATATCAAGCCATTAAGCTGTTTTGTTACATTCAATAAAAACACACCTTACAAAAATCAATTATTTAGAATAGAACTTTAAATACCACTATCATGGCAATATCTGGCCTGCTTTACAGAAATGCTTACGCTAAATACGCATACATAAAAAAGTGGATGGAGTTCCTTACAATAATATTGTTGTTCAAACCATATATCACACACTTCCCAGTAGTAAAACAGGGCTCAAGAAATATACAAACATGTGTAAACAAATATATGCAGAAAATGTACACGCATGTACTACACATGATTTTTAAAAAGCATTTTGAATGCAACAGCATCAAACTACATGCAAAACCAGACTCAAATTATGCACACCCTTCCATTTGAAACCTGACCCATTTTCAATTGGCACTCAGTTGATGAGATATCAAGTTTACTCATCCATCACTTGATTCTACCTAAAAGAATCCAGTCATAAGCATATATTTCCCCTTGTTAACTACAGAAATTAAATGCATCCAAGGAATAGCAGAAAATAAAGAGGAAAAGGAAGTGAGGAACTTAAACCATTCACTATCACAGAATCCCTACAATGCAGGAGGACATTCGGCCCATGAGATCTGCAACAATCCATGTCCCAACCTATTCCTGCAACCCCCTAACCTAACCGTCACATCTCTGGACACTAAAGGGCAATTTAGCATGGCCAATCCATCTACCCCGTACATCTGTGGGAGGAAACCGGAGAACCCGGAGGAAACCCACGCAGACACGGGGAGAATGTACAAACTTCACACAGTGATCCAAGGCCGGAATTGAACCCAGGTCCCTGGTGTTGTGAAGCAGCAGTGCTAACTACTCTGCTACCGTGTCGCTCTATCATTAGATAGTAAAATGTACTGGGAAACGGATAGGATTAAAGGGTGACAAGTCCCAGAGGTCTGATGGCCTGCATTCTAGAGTCTTAAAAATCGTGTAACCTTCCAAAATTCCTGAAATTCTGGAAAGGTCCCAGCTTATTGGAAAACCACAAGGGCAATGTCTCTATTCAAAAGAGAAACAGAGAGCAGAAAACTGTAGGCCAGTTATCTCAACATGTTCATTAGGAAAATGCTGGAATTCATTATGGAAAGGTAATAGTAACGGGGCATTTCGAAAGTCACATCACAATCAAAGCAGAGTCAATGTGCTATTATGAAAGGGAAATTGGGTTTGGTAAATTCACCAGAGTTCTTGAAGGAGAAGTTAACATGATGGGCAAAAGGGAATTGTGTATTTGAATTTCCAAACGCTATTTAATAAGGTGCAACACAAAAGGTTAATACGTAAAAGCACATGGTGCTGGGGGTGGTAATATATATTAGCGTGGAAAGAGGATTGGCTAACTAATAGGAAAGAAGAGAGTCAGGATAAATGGGTAATTTTCAAGTTGATAAAATGTACCTTGGAGTGCCACAAGGATCAATGCTGGGCCTCAACTATTTACAATCTCAACTTGGATGAAGGGACTAAGTATGTTGTCCATCACCAGCAAATCTGGCTAAAGATAAGTAGAAAACAAACTGCAAGTTGGACACAAAAAAAGTCTGCTACAGAAGGTTACTGCCAAGTATCTCGGACACTTGGGTAGACTAAGTGAGTGGGCAAAACTTGATTGTTCACTTTGGTGGGAAGAATAGAAAAACAGAATATTATTTAAATGCGTGGCTCTAGAATGCTGCAGTAAGAGGGATCTGGGTGTCCTTGTTCACAAATCACAAAACATGTTAACATGCAGGTACAGCAAGTAATTGGGAAAGCAAATGAAATGTTTCACAGGGATGGGGGGAGAAATAGTGAAATCTTGCTACAACTGCACAGTGCATTGATGAGATCACACCAGGACTACTAGGAACAGTTTTAATGTCCTTATTTAAGGAGGGATATACTTGATTTGCAGGCAGTTGAACATAGAACATACAGTGCAGAAGGAGGCCATTCGGCCCATCGAGTCTGCACCAACCCACTTAAGCCCTCACTTCCACCACATTCCCATAACCCAATAACCCCTCCTAACCTTTTTTGGACACTTAAGGGTAATTTAGCCAATCCACCTAACCTGTACGTCTTTGGACTGTGGGAGGAAACTGGAGCACCCGGAGGAAACCCACGCAGACACGGGGAGAACGTGCAGACTCCGCGGGGAATTGAACCTGGGACCCTGGCGCTGTGAAGCCACAGTGGTATCCACTTGTGCTACCGTGCTGCCCACGAAGAGATGGTCCACAAAGCTAATTCTTGGAATAAAGGGGTTACCTCATGAGGAATGGTTGGTTGTATATTCATTGGAGTTCAGAACAATGAGAGGTGATCGAGGGGCCAAGTAGCCTACTCCTGCTCCATTTGAGGGGGCTTGCCGACTGAAATAGTGTTTAGTCAATTTTAGTTTGTAATTGTAGAAGTCTTAAAACTTTAAATCTTGTGTGATCCTTTCAGTTAGCACTGGAAGTTCCAATTCACAGTCTTGACTCTACAAGCCTTGATTCTACAAAGATTCTAACAAGTGAACATGCTCTTCTTCTACCATTGTGTACAATCATGGTTGTCTTTCTGCCTCAACTCCAATTTCCTACTCCTGTCAATTGATTGCCTGAGATGCCAAACATTTGTCTATTATATCTCATACTCAAATATACTCAATGATGCAACATCGACAGCCCTCGGGGTAGAGAATTTCAAAGTTTTACAGCAGTGGATGAAGGATTTTCTCTTTATCTCAGTCCTAATATCAGCCCCTTATCCGGAGACTAATACCACCCCCCCCGATCGACATTCCCCAGCCAGCAGAATCAACCTCCCATATCTACTTTGACAAACACTGCTTCAAGGCAAGGGTAAAAAATGGGAAAATTATTAAAAGAATTGTTAATAATGGCAACAGATTTAGCAACAAGGAACTAGATATTGGCAGATGAAAATTTACTTTGGATAACATACATTAAGTGAGGGTTTGGACAAGTTAGAATTATAAAAAGTTCAAGAGGTCAGTGCCCAAAATGAAGTCTTGGTCTGAGAGGGGGACATACAATTCAAGTGAGGAAAGAGCAGAGACGAGGCAATTCCTGAGGCAAGCATTATGATCAACACGTGGCCAGCCAGTCACCGAGACATGGAGTCACGGATGGTGCCGAAGTGTGGAGTTTGGCAGTATTTAGAAAATGAGTCAATACCTATGGGTAACATAATTGAGGAACAGCTTTAGTTTTAAAAGGGACCAAAGTTTGAGCATTGGTCACTTACAAGGTGGCAAGCCAACTTTAAGCAGTGCACAGCAGGTTGCAATGGAAGATTCAAAAGTGGGCTAAAGCTAGAACAATGCTATAGGAAAGACAGCAGAGGAAAGTGGAAAAGCCAATCAACTTGAATATCTTGGAGACGATAGGGAGGGACAATGCACTGCTATCACAGTCATGAAAAGTTCATGACTCGGACCAAGGAATCTTTGTTGCTTTGGGCAAGCCAGAAACATACATATTAAACAAGAAGGGAAAAAAAGAGGGAAGTATGGAGTTAGGTGGCAATGGTATGCGAGATCTGGGGGCTTGAAAATTAGCATATGCACCACATGAATGGACAATAGCTTTGACCATTGTAACAATAGGCTTTATGTATTGTGAGTATGCAAAGTTGCACACTTGCCTTATTATTTTGAAGACTAAATGTGTTCTCTTAAAACATTAAAAAGAAACACAGAAACAGAATTCCTACAGTGCAGAAGGAGGCCATTCGTTCCATCAAGTCTACACCGACCCTCCGAATGAACGCCCTACCTAGGCCCACTCCCCCATCCTATCCCTGTAACTCCACCTAACTTGCACATCTTTTGACACCAAGCGACAATTGACACTAAGCGACAATATTTTTTAACATGGTCAATCCACCTAACCTGCACATCTTTGGATAGTAGGAGAATACCTGAGCACCAGGAGGAAACCCACGTAGACACGGGGAGAACATGCAAACTCCATACAGACAACGACCCACAGCTAGAATTGAACCCCGGGTCGATATACCTGTAATGCAGTAGTGATAACCACTGTGCCACCATGCCGCCCCTCTGCTTTTATCCAACAGCTCCCCCCCCTGCCCAGAGGTTCTTACACTCAGTTATACTCCATAAAGTGCCAAGACCAAACAGAGAAAAGCTGACTCATCATATGCAGATTAGTGTTTAACTCCAGATCTATACTTCACTTTTACATCACTGTGAAGCAGGAGCCAGGCACTCAGCAAAGCAGAAGTGACAGTGTAACTGCATCCTAACACAACTGTTTTGCTTGATTTCTTTATCACGATGTCAGTGCACCAATTAAAGCATAAACAGAGCAACTTAACAAACCAGCAGGAACACAAATGATTTAACCTGTCATCTAAGAATAACACCCAATAGTGAATGTTAACAAGCATCTGAGCTCCACAGTCTAAAAATAGTGTGCTGACATCTCTTCGCAAGTTCCATAAACACACGACATTCACTCCAAAAAACAATCTGGAACAATTCATGACATTGCCAGAATTCTACAAAATAAATGAAAAGTGGCCAGATACAATCCATTGAATCACATCTTATTTACTGAAGTATTTCAATTTGTGGAGCAGAAAAAATATTAGATGCCCAGATTTATGACACCATCTGTTAGTAAACCACCTACACAGCCATAAATTGCTTCAGACGAGCCATGAGAAATAATTTCTCCCTTGTCTGCTGGGAACTAGCAGGTTGTGGAAGAAGGAAAGAGCAATTGTACCCAACGTACACTGGTTACATGGCATGTAACTAGTGTTTCTCCATTATACCATCGAATTTACAAGTGTGTTATGCACAGGCAAAAATGGCAAATTGTGCACATTCATAATTTAACAAGAAAAAATACCCTATTTACATTATGCAAATATTTCTCTTTCCTGTGAACCCATCTCACCCATCCCTGACCAACAAATCTCACCAAAAAGCTCTAAACACCAAAGTACTTGACCAATCACTAATTCAGCATAATAAAACAGTTTTGGTTTCAAATCTATGCACTGTCTATTCACTGAACAGAATCAGAAAAGCACACTGCTCGCACATGACTGTATGGGTCAGGATGGAATGTGCAATCATACTTCTGGTCAAGTGTCTGCATGTAATAAAATAATGTAATTTCATATAACTTAAGCTGAATATTAACTTGAATTAAATGATTCTGCATCTTGGCACAAAATCTTTGAAAATGGGAAAAATAATGAAGCAGTGCAGTTGGTCACGAATGGGAAGTCTTATAGCCGAGTGAATTTTGAGTACGTGGAGCTCCAAAATCTAATTGCTGTTCACAAGTTGTTACAATCAAAGGTTTAGTTGGGTCACTCCGACACAGAGTTAGCACAATGTTCTTTCCCATCTGGTAACTGGATTCAAATGTACCACACACTGACAAAATGAAAGCTTCCTCCTCTCTCCAGGACTTGCAAATGTCCTCATGAATTCAACTCGAAGTCACAATAGAAATACATAAAAGTCACAAAGGAAAACAAGTAGTTGGGGCCCAAACCATGCCCGTCAGGGTTTATGCACCAAATCGCTCTAATTTATTTTACACACCCTGTTCTCACACCCCTCCAACCATTATTCCAATCCAAACACCAATGCTGAATGCCAGGTTCTGTCTCAATCATTAATACACGAGTCTCACACGACTGTACATGAAGCTGTTTCTCCTGCTTTTAATTCTAACTCTTATAAATTTAATCTTGGCCCAGCCACTTATTCTTGACCTTCAGATCCTGGAAAAAAGCCAGCTTCTCTATCATTCCTATGACAGCCTCACCTAATTTTATACACCTCAATCAGACTGCCCTAGATTCTGCATTGTTCTAATGAAACAGAACATTTCAAGATTTCTTCAGATTGGTATTTCCTTCCGTCAGACAGGACACCAATGAATCTATTCTGTGCCTTCTCTAAGCTCCAACATTATCTTCGACACATTTAACAATAAAAGGATAGTATTGGATGTATTAGTCCAGTGTTTTTCAAACTTTTTTTTCTAGGGACCCATTTTTACCAACAGGCCAACCTTTGCGACCCACGCCACCCAAATTTCGCCAAACCACCATTTTCACTTACCTTTAATACGACGGGTGAGCCTGCTTGATCCTCACAATCTCACTTGCTTTGTCATTCAATGTTACATTTCTGTATGGGTTGTTCATCAGAATCGTGGAGCTCACACCAGCACTGCTTTGTCCTGCAGTGGACTCTCTTGCAAAGCTCTCTGCAGCAGATCCAGTTGTGAGATCATGGCCTGTTTGTGTCTCTCGTCGCCTCTTTCTTATTTTAAACTGTTCTTCACACAGTCCTGTTGCTTGCTTGCAGGTAGCTACAAAATGGAGGAAGATTGCCTCGGTAATTTTGCGGCTCGGGTTCGTGCCGTCAGTGTACTGGGCACGTGACCCGTTCTCTGCCGCCGTTCTGGCGGGAGGATTAATTGATTGAAAAATAATCTGCTCCTGGAAAAGCCCGCTGACGTACAGAGGAGCCCCACTGGACTCCAGGCCTATGCACTGCTACATCCGGGTGAGGGGGCTCGCATGCGCGGGACGGCCGGCATTTTTAAAAGTCGGTCGCAACCATTGGGCACTTCTTCCCACAATTGGGAACGCCGGGACCGATCACTCCACGACCCTCCCAACACACACCCGTGACCCACCCATGGGTCACGACACAGTTTGAAAATGACTGCATTAGTCTCATCAACCCAAGAATTGAACTTTATGGGATACCATTGCCGCTAGGAAAAACTGCCCTTAAAACTTACATCAACCGCAAATTACCACCAAATCTCCTTGCCTGCCTTTGCTTCCCCTCTCCCCTGCAAACATAAACTGCACTGCACTAATCGTGATAACGGAAACTTTTATGCACAAGATTTCTTGCAGAAATCAATAAAAGCAGCATCCAAGGACTTGTACAATTTGAAATGGTCAAGAAGGTCCTGAGGGCCAATGCAGGTTCAGAGTTTTCAAAGTCGTCATTGTACATTAATGTATTTGGGGGAAAAACCTTGGGACATATTTTAGCAGAATAGAATTTTCCAGACACAAGGAAACAGAAGTGTCTCCCACCCCAGTCCTAAGAGCAAAGCAGAGCAAAAGAAACAAGAGAGAGAGACCCAAAAAAAGTGTGGCAGGGAGGGGTGCACAGCAAGGGGGACTCCTAAAAGCAGAGGAATAAAGGAAGAGGGTGGGACGAGAGAAGAGGTGAGGGAGAGAAAATAATAAATGGAATGGTGGAGAGAGGGAGAACTGCAAGAATATATATTTTTTTTAAAAACAAAAGTAGCAAAACAGCACAGCAGGTAGGTGTCTGGTTGTTCAGACAATCCAAATGTAAGGAGTGCAGACCTGAAGGAGCTCAGGGGTGGTAAGGCAGGTTGAGAATGCGTGCCAAATCCTGGGCTTTTTAAACAGCAGAGAGCACAAAAACAAGCAAGTCACGAAGAACCTCAACTGGAGTAGTGGTCCAATTCTGCACACTGCACCTTGGCAACGATGTAAGGGTAATGGTTCCAGGAATGAGCGACTTCAGTTAGGTGGATGGATCGGAGAGGCTGTCTTCCTTGGACAAAAAAAAAGGTTGCGATAACACTTAATAGAGGTGTTCAAAATAATGTCAGATCTAGACAAAGTAGGGAGGGGAAATGTTTTTTTTTTTTTAAAATGCAGGGGATAGTTAGGATTTGGAATGCTCTGCCTGAGATTGTGGTGGAGGTAGATTCAATTCTGGCTTTCAAAAGGATATTGGATAAATACCTGAAGGTAAAAACATTTGCACGGTTACGGGGAAAGAACAGGAGTGTGGGATTAGCTGATTTTCTCTTGCAGACAGCTGGCATAGACAGTGGACTAAAAAGCCCCCTTCCCTGCTGTGACCATTCTATGATTCTCTTGCATATTAAATTGGGTCAACATTCTGGATTCCTGAAAGCCACCCTTCATGGGACATTTACTGTGTGGCTCTTAAAAATATTTTCTTGCTTTGCTACAGGAGTTTAACTTTTGAACAGTGAATCAAAATGGGCAACAGCTTCAATAAATATAGTCATCCAGGGTACAAAGCGACTTTAGAAAACCAATAACTTGCGTAATTCTGCTGAGGAAAAAAAAAGGTACGAGGAATATGAAAATAGGACAGAACATGTGTTGAGACAAAAGAACAAATTGTGGAGATACTCATGGATAGCAATCAGTTCCAAAGTGGCGTAGCATCCTCTTTTCTTTCCACACCCATTGAATGCATATTTATTTCAGCAATACTAACATCCTCAGGATGTCCCCATATGCTTTACAACTAATGAATTACTTTTGAAAGAATGTCATTCAAATATGAAATGCATAAACAACAGATGAATGAATTAATGGCCAAATAATCTTTGCATTATCAGGAATAAATATTAGCTAGGGTGCTAGAGATCTCCCAACTCATCTTTGAACAGTGGCAGGGGATCTTTCACTATTACCCAGGAATGATTAGCCAAGAATGGCAAACAGGCTGGAGTTTAATATCTCACCCAAAAGCTGGCAACGTCAACAGTACAACACTCTCTCGGTACACACTCAAGAGTCAGCCTAGATTATGTGCATAGATCTTCTGAGCTACCAAATAGAGCTTTCAAAACTATCAGACTTCTCTGTTAAGATATCAGCTCATTCCACACTTTGTTTTTAACAAAAGCCAAAATAATGTTAAACTCAAAACTGGAAACCCAATCACACAGCAGCTAGCTCTGAAAAATCCTAGGACGTGTCCACCAAACTGTCTTCTCTAAATCTGTCATTACTTTGTAAGACGAGACATTATGTAGTCTGTGCCCCATTAAACGTGCTCAGCATTTCCAGTATTCCTTCAGAGATTCCACTTGCTTCAAAGAAAATCAGAACCATTACAAATGCAAGTCTTAAAATAGGTCTGTAGATTTTCCATATGGTTTCCATTTCTCAAAAACCAAAGTAGGAGAATTCTGCAGCGTTGGCTAACATTACTGAAGAGTTAGTCATGTTACTTCCCACCAAACTATTGTCAAAAACCACCAACATCGTTTTACTCCCTACAAATCTTCTGACACAGCAGTTGTTATAATATAAAATAACGAAAGGTTGCAATGAAAGTGCATAACATGTTTTACTTTGTAGCCTTCAACCAAGAATTTGCCATTATCACACTTTAAATTGGAAAATTGTGTTAATGCTGTCGGTAGCTCTTATACACAGACAAGCTGAATTAGTAGATTTATAGGAGAAATTTAGGTTGGGGTGGCACGGTGGTTAGCACTGCTGCCTCACGGCACCAAGGAGCCGGGTTCAATCCAGCCCCAGGTCACTGCCCGTGTGGACTTTGCACATTCTCCCAGTATCTGCATGGGTCTCACCCCCATACCCAAAAGAAGTGTGGAATAGGTGCATTGCCCCTTAACTGAGGGGGGAAAAGATTGGGCACTTTAATTTTAAAAGCTTCTACTGAATAAGGAGTGTCCAAACTGCAGGCCATGTGATAATGCCAAAACAAACCTCGACAACCCCACAGATACCAGCATTTCAACTCCCAAAGCACAGATAACCGTTCTTCCTTTTTACTCGTATTCTTATTCAATGGCCTGCATTGACCTGTTGAATGACAGGTTCAAATGACCTGTCATTTGCGAGGTCTGGGAAGGGCCATCCTTAGTACTGCTCCTCAATGATGGATAAGCTTTAAATTAGCACACAGAAAGGTCTGTTAGTGCCAAGAACGTGAAATATATGCAGATCAATGAGCAAGAATGAAAAATCATACGTGGCCCCAAGGAATCTATGGTATGCAACGATGTAATGCATGAGAATTAGAAGCTTAGATGTGCAGTTGAGTATAATTTCAATTGAAAATGTGTTAGAAATTCAATGCTTTTGTGATATCCAATGAAAAGAAGTAAAGTTGTTAGAAGGACACAATGCAGACTACATTTTAGAAATATGTTCTAAAAGATGGACAAATTATTTAAATATTAAATTTCATGTAGAGGAAAGTTTCAAGTAATTCAGTGTTTATCACCAACTGGATTTGGAATTATTAATAACAGTTTTTCATGAACACAGGAAGCTTCCTAAACTGGGTGGAATGAAAATGCATATTTAGTATTGGTTTCTAAACTGTAATTTCACCCAGGTACAGCAATTCTTTCCTGCTTCTCTTAAATTTATAAAAGATCAAGACTAAACTGGTAATAAATTCAGGGTATATTATGAGGAGCAGAGGAGGAGGAGAAAATGACTTGCATGCAGATTTAGCTGATGTCAGAACTCCTGCTAATATCGGCCCCGGGTCACTATCCGTGTGGAGTTTGCACATTCTCCCTGTATCTGCGTGGGTCTCACCCCTACAACCCAAAAAGATGGGCAGGGTAGGTGGATTGGCCATGCTAAATTGCCCCTCAATTGGAAACTCCAATTTTTATTTATTTATTTTTTTTTTTAAAAAGAACTCCTGCTAATGATTATCTGCAAATAAATTCACAAACAGGCACACCAAAAACATTATCAGTTAATCAAGGAATTTTCATCTATCTTTGAATTACGAAATATTTGCTTGCCAGGCAAGGCTAACAGTAAAGAACACACACATTTGGACAGAACCAACTCTAAAGTCTCCCAAATTTCTCCTATATGTCTTCACCCAGAGATTTTCCTGTGTACTCATACGTTTAGAACATAGAACATATAGTGCAGAAGGAGGCCATTGGCCCATCGAGTCTGCACCGACCCACTCAAGCCCTCACTTCCACCCTATCCCCGTAACCCAATTTAGTTTAGTCATAGAATTTCTCAAACAAGGTACACTGCTCAGACCAAAACACAAGTGTAACCGATTTTTTGTTCAAAGTGTGAAGAGTGAAAGTCAAACAAACAAATTTCCCAGTGAAAATAAGAATCTCACTCAAAACCTTCAAATGATCATTCAACATAGTGACAAAAAAAAAAAAATAACTTTGTAACTTTTGTTCCTCCTAAAGAATGGCTCGCAAGCTAATTGGTGCCATGTCAATCTTAGTCAAGAAACCTTGCAGTTACATAAAACGTGACCACTCACTGTAGAAAAAGATTGCACAGCGAAGAAAGCTTCCTACTCTGGATTGATAGCTGGAATCCTGAATCCTTGAGCAGCCTATCACTTAAGGCCACTCACTTGCTCTACAGGGAATTGTTCCAAATCTCAACAAGGATGTGGCATTTTATAGCCATTAGAAGTAAATTAATATCACAGCAAATAGACAATTAGACTATGATTGAGTAATAGCAGGGATGTGCCCTTTGTGCCACTGAAAGGCTTTAAAATAACTTGACTAAAAGAAACAGGATATATATACATTGTTTCGCCCATATATTTTAATCAGTCTGCATTCTGTGCATCTTAGGAAAAAAAACACCAAGAATCTCGAAATATAAAAACTAAATCCTTTAAAAACAAAATCAAAACTGCATTATTGAGAGGAGTTAGAAAAAAAAAATCAGGGAGGTGCTGGAAAAAGGAACAGAAAATTGAAACAAACTAACAAGACCGAATCTGACTGTCACAAGAGTTGATGAGCTGTAACTGCATCGATCAAATTCAGAGGATCTTTGCCCTGGGTTAAATCATCAGGTTTATGAGCTGGAAGGCACAATATGACATTCACAAGCTGAACTGTAGGATCAAGAGAATTGCAGAAAAAATAATGCAAGCCTGATCGGGTTTCATCAAAGCATTGCAGGCAGTAATCCGAGTGAATTTCTCATTAAAATTCAACTATTGGGCATCGTGGTTAATATGGAACTGGAAAGTACATACTGGCACACAAAGCAGAGTCAGATCCTGATACAGTCTACTTAGTTCATACAACAGGACTCGACTTCTAAAGTACTTCATTGGCTAGAAAGTGTTTAGACATCTGGAGGTCATGAAAGGTGCTCCATGCAATTCCTTCCTTCTAAATAATATGTTTCCAAATGCCCAAATGATCCAATAAACCACAAACAGGAAAGGGATATTTTGCACAAAGGCAAAAGGCTACACGTTTTCTTCCAAAAAGCCAGCACGTGCACAATGAGCCTTCTACCATGCAGCATTTGTGGATCTCACGTCCAGAGAGCATTTTAGCAAGTTGGAACAAATTTTAAAAACATTAAAAAAAAAAAAAAATAAATAAAGTGTTTGATCAAATCCAGCACGTTCCATATTTAACTAGCTCAAATTTAGCAATTTGGAACCCCCATTGTGCTCCATGAATAATCGCATCATGGGGTGGGGCGCGGGGGAAAGGGAACAGAATGTAGGGGGATACCACCGGTTTGAAATTGTGATGTTTTGTTCCACTAAATTTACTTCAAAGCAGTGCTCAAGTCTCAATTTTCAAGCACCTCCACAAACTCCAATTTAGTCTTTCTGTCATTGTTGGGCAGCACAGTGGTTAGCACTGTTGCTTCACAGTGCCAGGGTCCCAGGCTCGATTCCCGGCTTGGGCCACCATCTGTGTGGAGTCTGTATGATCTCCCTGTGTCTGTGCGGATTTCCTCTGGGTGCTCCGGTTTCCTCCCACAAATCGCGAAAGATGGGCTGTTAGGTCATTTGGACACTCTGAATTCTCCCTCTGTGTACCCGAGCAGGCACCGGAATGTCAGTGCAGTGTTAATGTGAGCCTACTTGTGACAATAAAGATTAAAACCTTAAGTCCAGAGTTTCACTATATCTTGTGCAGCAATGCTATTCTGGTTCCTCATTCACCAAAGTGTTACATAGACTAATGCAACTTAACCTCAGATTTTAATTCAAATTTCGCCAGGTAGATAATAATATCAGCTTATTGTCACAAGTAGGCTTCTGTGAAAAGCCCCTAGTCGCCACATTCCGATGCCTGCTCGGGGAGGCCGGTACAGGAATTGAACCCGTGCTATTGCCTTGTTCTGTATTACAAGCCAGCTGTTTAGCCCACTGTGCTAAACCAGCCCCTAATAATTCTAGTTAAATAGTTAATAATTCTCCTCACTTTTGTGATTTTACACGTGAAATGTCAAACACTTTCAATACTTCCCCACCCTTCATCCAGGGCATATCCACCATTTTGATGCTTTCAATGTGCAGTACCTTATCCATACTAAATGTGCAACATTTCATTTTTTTTTAAAAACATAATTTCACACATCTTTATTAGGCGGAATACGCCGCAGGTTAAACATCAATTGTGAATCTGGGCAATATACACATAGTTGCAGAATCCAAATCACTGCAGCAGATAACTCAGAACAAATACAAAAACAAAATACTACAGATGCTGGAAATCCTAAACAAGTCTGGCAGCATCTGTGGAGATAGAAACAGACTTAGCGTCTCAAGGCTGTATGACTCTTCTCCAGAGACGGAGAAATGTGATGGATTTTAAACCGTTTGAGAGAGGCAGGAGTAGCCACTAGAGCACACCTGGCCATGCATCAGGACGACATCTCGTCTTCACTTAATGACTTTAAAAGAATGCTCATCTTAAAAGGGATTAAATTTATTTTCATTTTGCCACATGTACTATATTGCATTAGATACAATGCATGTTGTTGCAATGAAAAAGAGTAAAACGTATCTTATTGAAACAGGAACAGTGCTTCAGGATAAATCTTTTATCATGAAAGATTGCTCATTTGCTTAATATCCTGAGATGTGTGATCACTTTACAACTGTAGGCTGTCAATTTTGGCTATATTAATGTTAGAGATTTAAAGGGGCAATGTTGTACACATAGACAATCAAATAATCACCCACTTTGGATTCTGAAGCCCAATTTCCTATTGCTACAAATTTAATCCGAAATGAAAAGAATTTCAGAGCTAACCACACTTACAAAACAATAGAAAACAGCCACACAATGATCTTTACGATGTTTCCATTTGCGCGGGTATTTGATGCTAAAGTATTCAGTGTCTTCGACAGTGTACATTTTAGGCTTCTCATCTTGGTTGTACCTTCATTCGTAAAAGAAAATGTGTACAATTGTAAACTAAATAGATAATCTAATATTGTGGCTATTTGACAACATCCAAGGCAGCTACGTGAGACAACTCAGATAACGGAGAAAAAAAAGCCAAAAATGCTTGTATGTTTTGCTTCACATGATGTCAATTAAGCGGAATGCTTCGTCCTGGGTGGTGGCTCGGCTCCCGAGTGTTATTAGAGCTCCAAGCGGGAGCTATTCGATCACACTTCTGACTTATACCTAGTCGTTGTTGGAAAGTCTTAGCAAGTAAATCACTCATATTGAATTTCTGTTCTTGCCCTCGTAGCCACAGTACTTATGCAGCTGGTCATGTTAAGTTACTGATCAATCGTGACCCGCAGGATGTTGACGGTGGGGGAGATTTCAGGGAAGGCGGTGACACACTTTTGTTTCCCCCCGAGACTGTAATTTACCTGCCATTTGTGTGCTGCTCACATTACCTGCTTCTGATCAGCTCCAGCCTAGATGTTGTCGAGTTGTTTGGTGCATGTGATCACAGACAGCTTCAGTATCTGAGTTGCCGTGATTCAAACTGAATAACATGCACTCATCAGTGTGCATCCCCATCTCTGACATTACGATACTGGGAATGAAGCAGCTGAAGATAGCTGGGCCTACGATACTGTCCTGTGGAACTCTTGCAGTCATGTCCTTGGGCGAGATGATTAACCGCCAACAGCCATAATCATGACATGTACAACTTCAATTTTATTAGGGCACCCTAATAACATATTTTGACCAAGATTGTAATGAAGTCTGGAGCCAAGTGGTCCTGATGGTACCCAAACTGAGCATCAGTAAGCAACTTATTGCTGAAGAAATGACACTTGATAAGTGATTTGGGGCAGCACGGTAGCCTTGTGGTTAGCACAATTGCTTCACAGCTCCAGGGTCCCAGGTTCGATTCCGGCTTGGATCACTGTCTGTGCGGAGTCTGCACGTCCTCCCCGTGTGTGTGTGGGTTTCCTCCGGGTGCTCCGGTTTCCTCCCACAGTCCAAAGATGTGCAGGTTAGGTGGATTGGCCATGATAAATTGCCCTTAGTGTCCAAAATTGCCCTTAGTGTTGGGTGGGGTTACTGGGTTATGGGGATAGGGTGGAGGTGTTGACTTTGGGTAGGGTGCTCTTTCCAAGAGCCAGTGCAGACTCGATGGGCCGAATGGCCTCCTTCTGCACTGTAAATTCTATGATAACACTGTTGACAACCCACTCCATCAATTTGCCGATGACTGAAAATAGACTGTTGAGATGATAATTGACTGGAATGAATTTGTCCTGCCTTTTGTGCAGAGGGCATATCTGGACAATTTTCCACTTTGTTGGAAAGATGCCAGTAATGCAGCTGCACTCAAAATGCATGGTTAATTCTGAAGAACAGGGCTTCAGTTATTGTCAGTCTAACTACAATTATGCTTTTCCATTCCCTTTTCCCAATAGCATTTACAATATTTGTAGAAAACTTGCATTCCCCTCCATAGCCTGCACAAGTCTACATTTTAGGTACAATAAACTCTTTAAGAACTTTCAAATGCAAAAGGGTTCGCCTGGACTTAAACTGGCAAAAGTCATGAAGCTCTTGCAGCCCTTTTGCTGTTTGGCCCAATTGGATTTTTAACAACAAAACTATTACTTTTAAAGGTTAGTTCTTTATTGTCAATCTACAAATTGCCATGTTTATTCAATTCAATAATTTGCATTGTGGGTTTTAAACTCATATCCGCTAGATTGCTCATCTAATACTCATCCAATAGCTGATCATATCTTACTAGGGTCGATCTAGCTTTTTTGATATTCATTGGGATACACTATGACATGATTGAACCCTTCAGCATATTAACTTAAAAACTTGCCTGGCTCAGGTACGGTATTAAACTGTTCTGTCTGCCCTGAAAATCTGGCTGTTCAACCCTTCCATTGTCAGACATGTTATAATGAGCCAGCTTGAGCCTGAAGAAATCAGTTATCTTTACTCCAGAGATGATCATTTTTAGACAACTGAGCCCTAATTAAGCAGACAACAGGAAGCATTGAAAAATATAATTCCTCTATATACAGTGCAACAAGTAGGTGGTGTGAGTCTTCAGCAACAACTGCCTGGGTCACTATAACCCAATCACTGCAGGCATCACCCCTGGGTACATGACTGCTTTATATCTGACTAACACTTTAGCAGCAGTCATTGAAAACATTAGACCTTCTTTCATCAGACGTCTGTCTTTTGGAAGACCTTCTGAATACCTCAATTCACTGGGAAATTTCATATTCTAGATGCCCAAAATCTAATGCAACATACAAAAATCACCAAATCAAAGAGGTAATTTGGTCCATTACACGTGTTTCTTCATAAAGATCTATCCAATTCGTCTCATTCTCCTTTTTCTCCATAGTTCTGCATTTTATTTTTAGCTATGAGAAGAGGTTGAATAAACTCGGATTGTTTTCATTGGAAAGGTGGAGGGGAGACCTGATTGAGGTCAACAATATTACGAGAAGCATAAACAGGGCAAATAGTCAGAAGCTTTTTCCCAGGCTGGAAGACTCAATTACAAGGGAGCACAGGTTCAAGATGAGAGGGGGAAAGTTTTGGGGAGATGTGCGGGGAAAATGTTTCACGCAGATGTTGGTGGGTGCCTGGAACACATTGCCAGTGGAGGTGGAGGAGGCAGGCGCAATAGCAACATTTAAGATAAATTTTGATAGACACCCGAACGGGCAGGGAATGGAGGGATACAGGTCATTTGGGCAATAAGTAATAGGTCTATACAAGGAATCTGGATCGCCACAGGCCAAAGGGCCTGTCTCGGTGTTGTAATGTTCTTTGTTCTTATATACATACAATTTCTTTGAAAACGTTATTACTGAATCAGTTTCCACCATTCTTTAAGACAGTAGAGTTCAAATCATAACAAGCTGCATTAAACTATGCATCTCTCCGCTGGTTATTTTGTCAAATATCTTAAGTTGGTACCATATGGCTCAGGTACAGTATCAAACTGTTCTGTCTGCCCTGAAAATCTGGCTGTTCAACCCTTTCATTGTCAGACATGTATAATGAGCCAGTTTGACCTTGAAGAAATCAGTTAAGACAAATCCATTATTCTTGGTGGCGCATAGGACACACCAGATCCCCACGTGGATCTGCGAAAATATCTGAAAAGATGCGCAATGTCTTCAAAAATACTTTGAATGGACAAGACTTTTGCAATCCCACGGCTTGATATAGACATTGAACAGTGGATAACCATATCTCACCCTTTTTGAAGGAAGGATCCCATATATCCTTAAAAAAAAATCCAGAACCCAGGGTTGTACTTTGGATCCGTCATGATCAGGAATGGAGCTCAGCTTCATTTAAGAAGAAATACATTTCTGATGCTTCCCTCCACTGGACGAACAGAGATCTCAAAAGATCATATTTTTTTAAAAAACAAATCTACAACACCTGTATGCTTTTATAAAGCAGCATTTCCATTGCTTTGTATATTCACTTGTATAGAAAAGGTCAAAATGTGCAAATCTGGGGACTGGATGGGGCACAGAGAAATCAGATTCCAAATCTATTAGTTTTGCCCTTCCCCTTTAATGCCTTCCCCAAAAAAAGTAATATTTTCAGCAGCATCAGTACCTTTGGCAAGTCATGCAGAGTGTCTTTAATTTAAAGAGTCCTAAACAATATTGCTGAGGTATGTGGTCTTGGTTAGCATCCCTCCATCTAAGCCATCTAATTCTGGTTCGGATGCGCACCCCAGGTGCATTGATAACACAGGGTTTACAGGTTAGGTATCAACCTGTAAATCCTTCGAGCACATGCCAATGGCAGGCAATAACAACAAAATATTCCTGGTCAGCCACATGATGAAAAGAACATTGGAGCCTCTACCATCCATAACTCCAGATTACAACATGTAAAAGTGCACATTTGTCACAGCAATTCAGACACTGAATGAACCGGACACACTACCAACAAAGAACATCGCAACCCACACTGCAGCCACCCCCACCCATCTGACATCAGCAGCCACCATTCTGAAAGGCAAATTATGGTAACTTCTATGCACACTTCTCCCAGATTGAATTCCAGTACTTGTCCAAAAGCATAACGCTAGTAATTTTGCATAAGAGCAAAATTGAGGCAAGCATGATTCAATAATGAAAGTATTGATAGCTTCACATTTCAGTGAACTATTAACCATAGAGCTCCAAAGTTCTACTTGGAGTTAAACTCCAAGGAACTGCAACTCAAAACAAAAAACCTTAAAAAAATACTTAACACTGCCAAGTACTGCCATGACAGACAGCGACTTAATTTTAGATGTCAGATTACTTGGGTAACCTTGAGATCAACACAACAGTGTACATATATATTTTCCAGTGATTCTCTGTGCATAAGTATACATTTTTTTGTTGAGGCAGACACAAAGATTGACTTCGTGTGAATATTTTCAACGTTAGATATTTTGGAGGGGAAGGAAACGAGGTCACGATTTCGTCAGAAATCGAGATGGGGGGTGGGGGAAGAGATTGGAAATCAGGTTAACATTTGCTTCCCGTCATCCAAAGATGCTAACTGCCTCTTTCTAATATTAAGCCCATTATCTGAGTAAGTAAATAGAGGACACTTCTCTTTTAACACGGTTACTGTGAACATACCAGTGTTGATGCAATAGCTGCTCCGGTTCAGGCCCTTAAGTTAAACAAAGGGATCTCTGTGCGATACGATTAGACCTTGAACTGGTTCAGGTTTCAAACACCTCAAACAAAACAAAACCTAAAACTTCTGTTTTCCGAATGTACAAAACTTACTTTGCCATTTAGATTACTGTGTTTTGGGGCTTTAAAAATATATCCGGATGGGATCCGCATTCATTAAGTGGCCCCAAAGCAGCAGGAAATTGGAGGGGGGGCTAGGCCTTCCCTCAGAAAGGAGAGCAGAAATCAAGCTGAAAACAAAATTTCAAACACAAGCCATTTTACCTTCACTCGCCACTGATCCAGACAGCCCGCTTCTTCATCGGCTTTCAACTTTAAAAAAAACAACCAACACAATCCACTCAGGTCGGGTCCGGCGGGGGAGGTTAACGTGGAGTTTGTGGAAAGTCCAAAAAATTGCCCCCACCTCCCCAAAAAATGGAAACTCGTAAGTTTTTTTTGCAACCAAGTGCCCCGATGCAGTTAGTCCAATTAAATCTTCACAATGCCTTTGTGCGCCGAAGTTTTTTCAAGTTATTTTCTTCCTCCCCCCCCCCCTTATGATGTAACCTAGTCTTCTTTTCTGTCGGCTTAAAAAGTAACTTTCTGACCCTTCGTCGAACTTAAAGGTTCTGTTCCTCGTATAAAAAAATAATTTAAAATGGAGTAAAACACGAAGGGGGGGAAAGAGTACGAAGTCCTTTCAAACCAGGGAACCGCGGGCAATAATCCACAGCATTCCCAAGACGCAAGAAGTAAAAAGACTTGCAACAGGAGAGAGACAGAACAAAAATGTCCCCTGTTGTAGTTTCACCTCAGCAAGGAGCTGCTGCGGTTCCTCCTCCTCCAGCTTTTTAATAACCCCCCTTCCTCTTGCCTCCTTTCTTTACAGTAAGAATGCCGCACCCAATGCCATCCGAATTGAATGTCTTCCCCCTCTCTCTCTGCTAACGATGCAGACAGTTTCAGCGGCGCATCGCTCCAGATCCAACTCCCGAGAGCTCCAGGCAAATAATTAAAGAGGAGGTGGTGGAGACAAGGAGAAGCCTCTGCCGTCGCCACCAACCAACCGCTGCGTCTTCAGCAGACAAGAGCACACTGACCGAGATGTGTGTGTGTGTGTGTATTGGGAGGGGTTAAAAGTGAAGCAGGGACAGATGCACCGACAGAGGTGAAGCAACAGCGCCCGGCTTTCCCCAGCGGCTACAATTGTAACGAGCGGCCGACGCTCTGATTGACACTCCAGACAGCCACAGGCCGCCGTACACCCACCCCCATCAATCAGCACCCAGCCCCAATCCTGCTCCTGGGTACGGAGAGGGCGGGACTTCCTCCACCTTCTGCCTTTGAAGTTTCATTTTTTTTCTCCCATCCAATGTAGGTTTTTTTTTCCTCTCTGGTTTAGGAAGGGAGGTTTTATTCATATTTTTCTCCCTCCCTTTCGTTTTGCGCCAAGGACCCGCTTTAAATGTTGACGCTTCGGAAAGAGGCGAGCCTGTGCCGATTAAAGTCACTCTCATTGTGTGTTTCCCAAGCTCTCCCTCCCACCTACGAATTCTGCTAATTCCCAAACCAGACTCATCCACGAAAGCCGCTTTACTTTCGTACAAATGTGTGTTGTTTTTTAAAGAATCGCGCGACACTGCAAATCCCTGTGTCTTATGAAACGAAGCCCGCGTTGGGTCAGGTGCCCGACTGAGAACTATGTGTGTGTGGCACAGACAGCATTGGAAGCTGCCGTCCAGCAGACTGAGCGCCATGCTGGTCTGATCAGATTCACTGTCTGACTCGGCGGCCACATCCCGGTTCACTGGATCATCGCCAAGTGCGGTTCGCTTTATCCTCGCAATTCCAAACTCGCTGTGCCCCACTGAAATAGAAAAGTGCTAAAGGTGTTTTACACCGTGAACTAAGGGAGAGAGAAGTTTTGCTGGTGGACGGGTTCAATCGGCCCCTGCGAATTTTGCTAATATGACACATAAAAAAATTAAACAGATCTATAAAATGCACATTGTGCGTTAATTAGAGTTCTGATGAGCTGTAACCTGAGGTACTTAGCAGTTCTATTCACAGATTCTGCCTCGTCCACCGTGTTGTGGAATTTTTTTTTGTCTCACGCTCTATAAAATGTTAACATATACAAAGTGAATTTGAGTGGAAGAAATCACATTACTCAGCAGTTCATGTCAAACTGATTCTCATCTGCTTTGTGATGAAGGGCAACGAACATCTATCAGAAAAAAAATTGTTGCTTGGAATTGACCGCGCTCAGTTAGCCGCTATCATTCCCTTGCATGAACTGTGTTGTGATCCACTCTCAAAAGAGTGTCACAGTATGGGGCTGTGTGGTTTTCCCTCCAGAGAGCGAGGGAATGTAAAACTCGCTGTGCAGCACCATTTCTGAGGCCAATTGCTTTTGAGACAACATAAATAATCCCGTCTCTTCCCCGTGTTGGGCAGGATCTGTCTTCACATCTGAGACACCGGTGCAACCTTCCCTTCCTGAATACTTTCCTATCCGCGCCCTGCGTAAGCTTCTGACAATCGCACCATCTCAAATCTGCATCAAACAATCCACGCGCCTCTTGTCTTGACTCTGCGCCATTGCGTTCCAGCAAGTTTTTAACCTCCCATTTTAATTTGGCCGAGGCTGAGGAGGGGGCGGTAATTCTGTAAATCAAAACTTTACAAAGAGAATTGTCTGCTGATACGTCATTGCATGTCTCCCCATTTTATATGCATCGATGCTATAAAACTACATTCGGTGAGGATTTCTTATTTTATAAATATATACGGCGGCACCTTAGCAAGTTATTTCACAGTCAAGTTTTTTTTCCACAATGATCTGATAGCAATTAGAGAAGTTGAGATCAGGTAACTTGAGTATAAATTGGACTTGGGTCTATGATGGTCTATAATGAGGGCAAAGCTGGCAAGGCAGATTTAAGAACTCAGCGACCAACTTAAATGAGTGTGCCACCACCATCACAGACTTCATCAGCAAATGTGTGGACGACTGCGTGCCAAAGAAAGCAGAACGTACGTTCCCCAACCGGAAAACATGGCTCAATCGCGAGATTGACTCCCTACTGAAGGACAGGTCTGAGGCATTCAAGTCAGGTGACCTTGACCTATACGAGAAATCCAGGTAAGACCTCCGCAAAGCCACCCGAGATGCCAAGAGATAATATCAGACAAAGCTAGAGTCACAGACAGACTCTCGGCGGTTGTGGCAAGGCCTAAACAACATAACGGGCTACAAAGCAAAGCCGAGCAGTATCCCCAGCAGCAGCGCACCCCTCCCCGATGAACTCAATGCATTCTATGCTCGGTTCGAGCAGGAAACCAATGGTCCGCTGTCGAGTGCCCCAGCAGCCCATAACACACCCATACCCACCATCACAGCTTCCAAAGTCAGATCAGCTTTCCTGAAAGTGAACCCTCGGAAGGCAATGGGTCCGGACGGGATCCCTGGTTGTGCACTCAGAGCCTGTGCAGACCAGCTGGCAGATGTGTTCATGGACATCTTTAACCTGTCCCTACTCCGCTAATGAGGTCCCCACTGCTTCAAGAAGACCACCATCATACGGTGCCAAAGAAGAACCAGGCAACATGCCTCAATGACTACCACCCGGTGGCCCTGACTTCAGTTGTAATGAAATGCTTCGAGAGATTGGTCATGAAGCGCATCCTCTCCATACTCCCAGAATGCGTAGATCCACTGCAATTCGCATACTGCCGCAACCGGTCCACAGCAGATGCCATCTCCCTGGCCTTACATTCATCCCTAGAGCATCTCAACAACAAGGACTCCTACATCAGACTCCTAATTATTGACTACAGCTCTGCCTTCAACACCATAATCCCAGCCAAGCACATATCAAAGCTCCAAAACCTAGGACTTGGCCCTTCACTCTGCAACTGGATCCTCAACTTTCTAGTTGGTCATTGACTTCAGAAAGCAAAGTACTGTACACACACCTGTCAGCATCAATGGGGCCGAGATGGAGATGGTTAGCAGTTTCAAATACTTAGGGGTACACATCTCCAAAAATCTGTCCTGATCCACCCACGTCAACGCTACCACCAAAAAAGCACAACAGCACCTATACTTCCTCAGGAAACGAAGGAAATTCGGCATGTCCACATTAATCGTACCAACTTTTACAGATGCACCATAGAAAGCATCCTATCTGGCTGCATCACAGCCTGGTATGGCAACTGCTCGGCCCAAGACCGCAAGAAACTTCAGAGAGTCGTGAACACAGCCCAGTCCATCACACAAACCTGCCTCCCATCCATTGACTCCATCGACACCTCCCGCTGCCTGGGGAAAGCGGGCAGCATAATCAAAGACCCATCCCACCCGGCTTACTCACTCTTCCAACTTCTTCCATCGGGCAGGAGATACAAAAATTTGAGAACACGCACGAACAGACTCAAAAACAGCTTCTTCCCTGCTGTTACCAGACTCCTAAACGACCCTGTTATGGACTGACCTCATTAATACTACACCCCTGTATGCTTCACCCGATGACGGTATTATGTAGTTACATTGTGTACCTTGTGTTGCCCTGTTATGTATTTTCTTTTCTTTTCTTTTCATGTACTTCATGATCTGTTCAGCTGCTCGCAGAAAAATACTTTTCACTGTACCTTGGTACACATGACAATAAACAAATCCATCCAACAAATCCCATTTTATTTCCATCCCCAGTACTTTCTCCAAAGAAAATGGTCACAGGCTTCCTCCTTAAACCATTGCCACCCTTGTGGGGATGATGATGTCTTCATAGTGGATGTAGTGTACATGGATTTTAGTAAGGCATTTGATAAGGTTCCCCATGGTAGGCTTCTGCAGAAAGTAAGGAGGCATGGGATAGTGGGAAATTTGGCCAGTTGGATAACGAACTGGCTAACCGATAGAAGTCAGACAGTGGTGGTGGATGGCAAATATTCAGCCTGGATCCCAGTTACCAGTGGCGTACCGCAGGGATCAGTTCTGGGTCCTCTGCTGTTTGTGATTTTCATTAATGACTTGGATGAGGGAGTTGAAGGGTGGGTCAGTAAATTTGCAGACGATACGAAGATTGGTGGAGTTGTGGATAGTAAGGAGGGCTGTTGTCGGCTGCAAAGAGACATAGATAGGATGCAGAGCTAGGCTGAGAAGTGGCAGATGGAGTTTAACCCTGAAAAGTGTGAGGTTGTCCATTTTGGAAGGACAAATATGAATGCGGAATACAGGGTTAACGGTAGAGTTCTTGGCAATGTGGAGGAGCAGAGAGATCTTGGGGTCTATGTTCATACATCTTTGAAAGTTGCCACTCAAGTGGATAGAGCTGTGAAGAAGGCCTATGGTGTGCTCGTGTTCATTAACAGAGGGATTGAATTTAAGAGCCGTGAGGTGATGATGCAGCTGTACAAAACTTTGGTAAGGCCACATTTGGAGTACTGTGTACAGTTCTGGTCACCTCATTTTAGGAAGGATGTGGAAGCTTTGGAAAAGGTGCAAAGAAGATTTACCAGGATGTTACCTGGAATGGAGAGTAGGTCTTACGAGGAAAGGTTGAGGGTGCTAGGCCTTTTCTCATTAGAACGGAGAAGGATGAGGGGCGACTTGATAGAGGTTTATAAGATGATCAGGGGAATAGATAGAGTAGACAGTCAGAGACTTTTTCCCCGGGTGGAACAAACCATTACAAGGGGACATAAATTTAAGGTGAAAGGTGGAAGATATAGGAGGGATATCAGAGGTAGGTTCTTTACCCAGAGAGTAGTGGGGGCATGGAATGCACTGCCTGTGGAAGTAGTTGAGTCGGAAACATTAGGGACCTTCAAGCAGCTATTGGATAGGTACATGGATTACGGTAAAATGATATAGTGTAGATTTATTTGTTCTTAAGGGCAGCACGGTAGCATTGTGGATAGCACAATTGCTTCACAGCTCCAGGGTCCCAGGTTCGTTTCCGGCTTGGGTCACTGTCTGTGCGGAGTCTGCACGTCCTCCCCGTGTCTGCGTGGGTTTCCTCCGGGTGCTCCGGTTTCCTCCCACAGTCCAAAGATGTGCAGGGTAGGTGGATTGGCCATGATAAATTGCCCTTAGTGGCCAAAATTGCCCTTGGTGTTGGGTGGAGGTGTTGAGTTTGGGTGGGGTGCTCTTTCCAAGAGCCGGTGCAGACTCAGGGGGCCGAATGGCCTCCTTCTGCACTGTAAATTCAATGATAATCTATGATTAATCTAGGACAAAGGTTCGGCACAACATCGTGGGCCGAATGGCCTGTTCGGTGCTGTATTTTCTACAGTGGTGTTAGATAGGACAGTTCTAGAATTTGAAACCAGTAGCAAAGGACAGGAGGATATGCCCAAAACAGGGTAGTGTAGAAGTTGGAGGTATTGTCGAAGGCATGGTATTTGCTCTTGTGTGTGCCTCCGATCGATGTGATGCTTGAAGTGGTTAGTCTGCTGTTCACCTTTTGCCAATTGCCCTCACCGCTGGCCAGCAGTTTAGCAAATGCGAAAAGAGAACCGCACGCATTAGCCTCTCCCGCCAGCACACAGCCTCTTTGACAGCAAGCCCCATGTAGCGCCTCCCATTGGTGACATATGCAGGGAGAATGTTTCTCCTCATTTGTGGGGAGTCTAGAACCAGGAGAATGTGTCAGAATAAGAAGTAGGCCACTTAGTACTGACATGAGAAGGAGTGTCCTCACTCAGAGAGCTCTACCCCTGCAGGGCTATAGAAGCCTGATCATTGAGTACATTCAAGACGGAGTTTGATAGATTTCTAGATATTAAAGACGTCAAGACATATGGGGATAATACAGGTAGATGGCGTTGATGTAGAGATTAGTCATAATCTACTTAAATGACGGAACAGGCTCAAGTGGCTGAATGACCTATTCCCGCTTCTATGTTTCTATACGTAAACTGGGAACTTTGTGGACTCAAGGTAATGGAGACCTGGCCTCCAGACACACAGCATACAGGCCCACTGGCATCTGGTTATGCCCTAGTGTCCACGAACCAGACCCTCAACTGTGGATAAATAGCCCCACTGCCTTGTGGGTGCCTTAGGAGAGAAGAAGGCTAAGGGAGTCATCTATCAGGCAGCTTTCCAGCAACTCCTGCAGCGGAGCTGGTACCTTTGGACAATACTAGCAATGCCAAAAGGGGGATCCTGATGCTTGGCAAACTCAGTGATATACCTTCAATTCACCGAGAGGCAGAGAGAGCGGGTGAACATTAGGCTTTATTAAACATGAACTTGCTTAGCAAGAGTCGGTTGTACAGATGAATGCCGCCCACTGGCGGCCGGTCTATATATGGCCCCGGTGAGGGCGGAGCCAGAGGCGGAGCCCACCGGGGTTACAGTACAGTACCTGGAAGCAGCACGTATCACCACTTCCAGATCATAGGTCATAGGTTACAGTATCATACATGCATTAGGTGAATACATTCACCACACTCAGGATCTCCACACTATTTGTCCATGTCGGCATTCTGGAAGGATCACCCCAGATTCATGTTGGCATTACATGGGAAGACACAGTTACTGATCATATGCTCTCACATGATTGGCATAGAACAGGAGCGCCAGTGGTTACTTCTGATGGTGGGAGAGAACATTATGTCATTGGATAGCTACTGCCCACCTCAAGCTGGGCAGCCCCCTGTCAGGTGCTGTCCCATCATGCTTGCTTGCTGCATTGGGCTGGGAGCTTAGACAGTCATCTCTCAATAGGTGGTTTGCTAATCTATACACCAGGCAAGATAAACAACAGAGAAGGCATTGGTCTTTTTATCACAAGTTGGAATATGAGGACCATGAACATAGAACATAGAGTGCAGAAGGAGGCAATTCGGCCCATCAAGTCTGCACTGACCCACTTAAGCCCTCACTTTCACCCTATCCCCGTAACCCAATAACCCCTCCTAACCCTTTTGGACACTAAGGGCAATTTAGCATGGCCAATCCACCTAACCTGCATGTCATTGGACTGTGGGACGAAACCGGAGCTCCCGGAGGAAACCACGCAGATACGGGGAGAACATGCAGACTCCGCACAGACAGTGACCGAGCAGGGAATCGAACCTGGGACTCTGGCGCTGTGAAGCCACAGTGCTATCCACTTGTGCTGCCAGGGGCAGGATACTCTGTTTGGGAGAGTATGTTCTCCCACCAGAGATGAATCGCCTGTGATTTGCGCTTGCGCTGGGAGCACAAATCCAGAGGTAATTCACATTCCCTTGCCATGAAAATTTATGCATGGCGGGGATTGCGAGGTATTCACTCGCTAATCCTGCTATCAGGCCACCATTTTGAGAAGGCAGCCCAAAAGCGAGGTTTGGTGGCTAGGCCCCCCCTCCCCGATCCGCAACGCCATTCCGCCCCCCCTCTCCCATCACCACCACCATCATCACCATGGGATTTTCTGGGTCACAACCCTTCCACAGTACAAGGATGACCCAACCCTCCACCAGAGACCTCCATAAGAGAGACCCCCATCAGAGACCCCCAATTACAGAGACCCACACCAGAAATCCCCCAATTACAGAGACACCCACCAGAGACTGCCCAATTACAGAGACCCCACCAGAGACCTCCCAATTACAGAGACATCCAACAATGACCCCCCCAATTAGAGACCCTAACCATAGACCTCCCCAATTACAGACACCCCACCAGAGACTTCAATTACAGAGGGACCCACCAGTGAATCCCAATTACAGGGATCCCCACCAGAGATGCCCCATAAGAGATATCCATGCATAGAAGTTCCTCCATAATAGAGACCCCTGCCTGGAAGCCCCCCATAAGAGACAGCCCTGTCTGGATCCCCCCCCCCCCCCCGCTCCCCCCATGACCTCCATGAGAGAGACCCATGCCTGGAAGCCCCCATGAGAGAGGCCTTTGCCTGGAAGCCCCCCATGAGAGAGATCCCTGTCTGGAAGGCCCCCATGAGAGAGACCCCTGTCTGGAAGTCCCCCCATGAGATAGACCCCTTCCTGAAAGCCCACCCTCAAGAGAGACCTGTGCCTGGAAGATCTCCATGAGAAAGACCCTTGCATGGAAGCCCCCCCCCCCCCCCCCCCACCACCACCACCCCCACCCCTCATGAGAAAGATACTTGCCTGGAAGCCCCCCATGAGATTGATTCATGCCTGGAAGCCCCCCCATGAGATGGACCCCTGCTTGGAAGACCCCCCTCATGAGAGTGACCCCTGCCTGGAAGCTAGAGAGCAGTCCAGACAGAGGCAGGGAAAAACATTCTGGACGGGATTCTCCGTCCTGTCCCAAAATGCAGATGAATTCTGTCTCTCAGAATTGCATCCAATAGATTCCCCACCACTGAGGTTAGACTGACTGGCCTGTAACTTCCTGGTTTATCCCTTCCTCCCTTCTTGAATAATGGTGCCACATTGGCTATCCTCCAGTCCTCCTCCGACACCTCTCCTGTGGCCAGAGAGAAAAAGGAGTTTGCAGCTGAGAAAAGTTCATAAATAAATCAGGTAAAGTTATTACATTTTATTTTACCCAAAGGTGGTGACCATAAGGTGAAAATATAGGATTTCTATATCCTGGGTAAGGTAAAGTTCAAAGAAGGCTAAGGACAATGGGAAAATATGAAAGAGAAAAACACATATTTAAAGAGAGGTTGGGAGCTGTGTTTTGTGGTCATGTAAGGTCTCCTGAACAGAATGATTTGTGCTTGGACAGTACTTGTGAACAACTGAAGTGAGCTGATTTTAGCCACCCCAGAGAAGTGTCTAGTTGTTCCAGAAAGCAGGACTTTTCTTTGAAGTCTTGGATTTTCACAGCCAAATGGGAGAGAGAGCAAGAAGCCCTGTGATTGCTTGTCAAGTTTCCCTTTTTGGGATTTGGTTTGCATGGCAGTTATCATGGTCACCTGTCGGGTCATTACACCCTGAAGTATACCATGCCAACTACTCCATTCATGTCAACCCATCAGAAAATTCCCCTGACTGTAATGCAAGGGAGATACAATATACCAACAGTCAAAATAATTTATTAGGTAAGAAAGAGTCTGCACTTATTTTTCATGCATTCAGGATGGCCCAATGCTCTTCAGAACCAATGAATTGTATAGCTACTGTTCTTTAGTAGGTAAATAAAGGAAGTAAGATCCCAAAACCTGCTGGTTAGGTAAATCCAGTTAATTTCAGCAATATTGGTTGAGGAGTAAATATTGGCCAGTACAACAGAACAATTCCTGCTCTTCTTTAACATCCATCTGGTCAAGCTCATGGGACCCTGATTTAATATCCCATCCAAAGGATGGTACCTCCAACGATGCAACATTTCTGCAGTCCTGCGTCGAACATTGGCTTAGATTTTGCGAATCTGGAGTAGAGCTTGACCTCACTATGTTCTGCGTTGAAGACTGCATTGAAGGTCTTAGAAAATGCTTTTTCTTTTGGACAACTCTGAATTCAATATATTAACATTTGGGCCTTCTGCAAACACTGTTCACAGCAAGAAGACAGTTTGCCAATAAAATTAAAAGAGCACATTTCTGCCTTCCATCAGTGGACTAACAAATACACTTTATCTCAATAGGCTGCACCAGAGAACATGTGGAATATCATACAGTCTCTGCAGAGATTGCCTACGCTAATTGTCCAGGTTTTAGACAGATCATTTGCTGATTGAGAGATTGAGAGAGCCACTGCAGAAATTGAACTCCATTGAGGAAGGTCTGCTGAATATATTTCCAGCTCACCATGCTTCAGAATAAAAAAACTGTCAATCAATTCAGTTCAAAACCACAAGTGCATGTTAATGACCAATGTGGCATACACATTTGCTTTATCCTGGACCTGCAAATGATTTAAATGATGTTCAACCTAACTTCTCTTTGAGTACTGCTCCCTGATGGCCCAGACATTAGAGATAAAAGGTAATTAATTTGTCTTTAAACTTATTTCATTATTTTACAGCTACTGTATCTGTGCACAACCATTGAGGGTACCGAGGATAATGAGAGTGGAAATTGCAGAGGTACGAGTGATAATCATCCAGTCTTCCTTAGACTTGGATAGTGCCAGAGGATTCAAGAATTGCAAATGTTACGGCCTTGTTCAAAAAGAGAGGCAACGATAAAGCTGGAAATTGCTGACCAGTCAGTCTGACTTCAGTGGTAGGGAAACTGCTGGAAATTATAGTTTTGGGGAAAATCAAAAGCCACTTAGGCAAGTGAAGGATAATTAAAGAGAGCCAGCAGGGATTCATGGGTTCCATGGTGGCACAATGGTTAGCATTGCTGCCTCACAGCGCCAGGGTCCCGGGTTCAAATCCGGCCTTGCGTGACTTTCTCCCCACGTCTGCGTGGGTTTCCTCTGGGTGCTCCGGTTTCTTCCCGCAGTCCAAAGATGTGCAGGTTAAATGGATTGGCCATGCAAAATTAGTGTCTAAAAAGATTAGGTGAGGTTACTGGATTATGGAGATAGGGTGGAGATATGGGCTTAGGTAGTGTGCTCTTTCCAAGGGGTCAAATGGCCTCATTCTGCACTGTAGGGATTCTATGATTCATTCAAGGAAAATCATGTTGAACTAACTTGCTATAAACTTTTGAGCAGAAAACAGCAAAAGTTAATAAAGGCAAACCCCTTGATGTGCTGTATATGGATTTTCAAAAGGCATATGAACAGTCACAAAATAGACTTTAGCTCATGGAATCAAAGGGAAAGTAGGCACTTGGATAAGAAATTGGCTGAGTGGCAGAAAATAGAGAATCGTGATAAATGGTTGTTTTTCTGATTGAAGGAAGGGTTGTAGTGGAGTTCCCCAGGGATCAGTTTCAGGACACTTGCCCCTCCTGAAATATATTAATGACCAAGACCTTGGTGTCCAGGGCAAGATTTCAAAATTTGCTGATGATACGAAGAGTGGAAACACTGTAAACTATGATGAAGACAGTCTTGAACTTCAAAAGGACAGACATGTTGGATTGGCCAGACACGTTTCAGATGAAGTTCATTGTAGATAAATCTGAGATGATACATTTTGGAAGAATATGGAGATACGGTAAAAAATAAAGGGAGAAAGTCTAAAGGAAGTGCAAGAACAGAAGGACCTTGGTGCATATGAACACAAGTCATTGAAGGTGCCAGGGAATGTTGAGAGAGCAGTTAATAAAGCATATAGTATCTTAGGCTTTATTAATACAGCCATTGAGTACAAGAGTAAGGGTGTCATGTCGAACTTGTATAAGATACCAGTCAGGCCTCATCTGGAGTACTGAGTCCAGTTCTGTGTGCCATATTTGAGGAACGATGTGAAGACATTGGAGAGAGTACAGAGGAGATTCACAAGAATGATTCCAGCGATAAAGAACTGCAGCTATGAGGATCAATTGGAGAGGTTAGGTCTGCTTTCCTTGGAAAAATGAAGACTGAGAGGAGACTTGATAGAAGTATTCAAAATCTTGACAGGCATGGACAGGGTAAATAGTGAGAAGCTGTTCCCGGTCAAAAGAGCATCAAGAACGAGAGGGCGCAGAATCAAAATAATTGACAAAAAGGAGTAAACGTGATGTGAGGATATATTTTATCAGTCAGAGGGTGGTTGGAATCTGGAATAAACTTCTTGAGCGTGTGGTGGAGGCAGGTTTAATCAAAGTATTCAAATGGGAGTTGGATTACCATCTGAAAATAAAGAATATGCAAGGTTACGAGGATAAGGCAGGGGAGTGGGACTAGAGAGGTTGCTCTTCCAGAGAGCCAATGCAAACCTGATGGGTCGAATGGCCTTCCTTCTGCACTGTAAAGGTTTCATGATTCTGTGAACCAGGGGTTATATTTGGGTTTTATGAGATAAATTTTCTGGTAGGCTTAACCCCAGTTGAAAGTCATGTTGTGTGACTTTCTGTTCTGGTGTGTTGCCAGCTATGTAAGGCATATGACTGGTGGAATCGACCAAACAGCACGTCCCTTTGGCTGTTTGCAATAGGCAGACTAATCACCATGCTCAACGAGCCCATATTTGCAAAACTCAGAACATAATGTCTTACATTAGACATGATTCCGTAATCGGGCAGCACCTGCTGAACAATCCCGACCGAGTATGTTACGAATTACACTGAAATTCAAAAACAAAGAACAAAGGAAATTACAGCACAGGAACAGGCCCTTCTACCCTCCAAGCTTGTACCAAACATGCTGCCCGTCTGAACTAAAAAACCCTACCTTTCCGGGGACCATATCCCTCTATCCCCATCCTAGTCATGTATTTGTCAAGGCGCACCTTAAAAGTCACTATCATATCTACTTCCACTACCTCCCCCGGCCGCGACTTCCAGGCTCCAACCAGCCTCTGTGTAAAAAACTTGCCTCGTACATCTCTTTGAAAACTTGCCCCTCGCACCTTAAACCCATGAGCCCTAGTAATTGACTCTTCCACGCTGGGAAAAACCTTCTTTTTTTTTGGGTGGGGACACGTGTGGCCGAGAGAGAGGGGGGTGGGGACACGTGCAGCCGACAGAGGGGGGGGGGGGCGACGAATGCGGCCGAGAGAGAGGAGGGGTGGGGTGGGGTGGGGATGTGTGGGGATGCTTGCGGCCGAGTAGAGGGGGGGTGGGAACGCGTGCGGTCGAGAGAGAGCGAGAGAGAGAGGGGGGTGGTGGGAACGCGCGCGGCAGAGAGAGGGGGGGGAGTGGGAACGCGCGCGGCTGACAGAGGGTGGGGGACGCGTGCGGCCGAAAGGGGGGGAGGGACGCGTGCGGCCAAGGGGGGGGGGTGAGACGCACGCGGCCGAGAGAGTGGTGGGGGGGGCGCGTGCGGCCGAAAGGGGGGGGGGGGGGGACGCGTGCGGCCAAGGGGGGTGGGGGGGTGGGGGGACGCGCACGGCCGAGAGAGTGGAGGGGGCGCTTGCGACCGAGGGGGGGGGGGTCGCGTGCGGCCGAGAGAGGGGGGGGACGGGGACGTGTGCGGCCAAAAGAGGGGGGGAGACGGGGACGCGTGCAGTCGAGAGGTGGGGGGGGGGGGGGGGGAACCTTTTGACAATCCACTCTGTCAATGCCCCTCATAATCTTGTAGACTTCTATCCGATCGGCCCTCAACCTCCATCGTTCCAGTGAGAACAAACTAAGTTTCCCCAACCTCTCCTCATAGATAATGTCCTCCATTCCAGGCAACATCCTGGTAAATCTTTTCTGCACCCTCTCCAAAGCCTCCACATCCTTCTGGTAGTGCGGTGACCAGAATTGAACACTACATTCCAAGTGCGGCCAAACTAAAGTTCTATAAAGCTGCAACATGACTTGCCAATTTTTAAACTCAATGCCCCAGCCGATGAAGGCAAGCATGTCGTATGCTTTCTTGACTACCTTCTCCACCAGCGTTGCCACTTTCAGTGACGCGTGTACCTGTACACTCAGATCCCTCTGCCTATCAATAGTCTTAACGGTTCTGCCATTTACTGTATATTTCCCATCTGTATTAGACCTTCCAAAATGCACTACCTCACATTTGTCCGGATTAAATTCCAACTGCCATCTCTCTGCCCAAGTCTCCAATTGACCTATATCCTGCCGGTGTTTAGATATTTCAGTAAGCTCAGGGAAGGTGGTAAAAGAGGGGGAGGTGTGGCATTGTTAGTCAAGGACAGTATTACGGTGGCAGAAAGGACGTTTGATGAGGACTCGTCTACTGAGGTAGTATGGGCTGAGGTTAGAAACAGGAAAGGAGAGGTCACCCTGTTAGGGGTTTTCTATAGGCCTCCGAAAAGTTCCAGAGATGTAGAGGAAAGGACTGCAAAGATGATTCTGGATAGGAGCGAAAGCAACAGGGTAGTTGTTATGGGGGACTTTAACTTTCCAAATATTGACTGGAAACGCTATAGTTCAGTACTTTAGATGGGTCTGTTTTTGTCCACTGTGTGCAGGAGGGTTTCCTGACACAGTATGTAGATAGGCCAACGAGAGGCGAGGCCATATTGGATTTGGTACTGGGTAATGAAGCAGGACAGGTGTTAGATTTGGAGGTAGGTAGGCACTTTGGTGATAGTGACCACAATTCGATTACGTTTACTTTAGTGATGGAAAGGGATAGGTATATACCGCAGGGCAAGAGTTATATCGGGGGAAAGGCAATTATGATGCAATGAGGCAAGACGTAGGATGCATCGGATGGAGAGGAAAACTGCAGGGGATGGGCGCAATGGAAATGTGGAGTTTGTTCAAGGAACAGCTGCTGCGTGTCCTTGATAAGTATGTACCTGTCAGGCAGGGGGGAAGTGGTCGAGCAAGGGAACCGTGGTTTGCTAAAGCAGTCGAAACACTTGTCCAGAGGAAGAAGGAGACTTATGTAAAGAGGAGACATGAAGGTTCAGTTAGGGCGCTCAAGAGTTACAAGTTAGCTAGGAAGGACCTAAAGAGAGAGCTAAGAAGAGCCAGGAGGGGACATGAGAAGTCTTTGGCAGGTAGGATCAAGGATAACCCAAAAGCTTTCCATAGATATGTCAGGAATAAAATAATGACTAGGGTAAGAGTAGGGCCAGTCAAGGACAGTAGTGGGAAGTTGTGCTTGGAGTCCGAGGAGATAGGAGAGGTGCTAAATGAATATTTTTCGTCAGTATTCACACAGGATAAAGACAATGTTGTTGAGGAGAATACTGAGATTCAGGCTACTAGACTAGAAGGGCTTGAGGTTCATAAGGAGGAGGTGCTAGCAATTCTGGAAAGTGTGAAAATAGATAAGTCCCCTGGGCCGGATGGGATTTATCCTAGGATTCTCTGGGAAGCTAGGGAGGAGATTGCTGAGCCTTTGGCTTTGATCTTTAAGTCATCTTTGTCTACAGGAATAGTGCCAGAAGACTGGAGGATAGCAAATGTTGTCCCCTTGTTCAAGAAGGGGAGTAGAGACAACCCAGTGAGCCTTATTTCTGTTGTGGACAAAATCTTGGAAAGGTGAGATAGGATGTATAATCATCTGGAAAGGAATAATTTGATTAGAGATAGTCAACACGGTTTTGTGAAGGGTAGGTCGTGCCTCACAAACCTTATTGAGTTCTTTGAGAAGGGGACCAAACAGGTGGATGAGGGTAAAGCAGTTGATGTGGTGTATATGGATTTCAGTAAAGCATTTGATAAGGTTCCCCACGGTAGGCTACTGCAGAAAATACGGAGGCATGGGATTCAGGGTGAGTTAGCAGTTTGGATCAGAAATTGGCTAGCTGGAAGAAGACAAAGGGTGGTGGTTGATGGGAAATGTTCAGACTGGAGTCCAGTTACTAGTGGTGTACCACAAGGATCTGTTTTGGGGCCACTGCTGTTTGTCATTTTTATAAATGACCTGGAGGAGGGCGTAGAAGGATGGGTGAGTAAATTTGCAGATGACACTAAAGTCGGTGGAGTTGTGGACAGTGCGGAATGATGTTACAAGTTACAGAGGGACATAGATAAGCTGCAGCGCTGGGCTGAGAGGTGGCAAATGGAGTTTAATGCAGAAAAGTGTGAGGTGATTCATTTTGGAAGGAATAACAGGAAGATAGAGTACTGGGCTAATGGTAAGATTGTTGGCAGTGTGGATGAGCCGAGAGATCTCGGTGTCCATGTACATAGATCCCTGAAATTTGCCACCCAGGTTGAGAGGGTTGGTAAGAAGGCGTACGGTGTGTTAGCTTTTATTGGTAGAGGGATTGAGTTTCGGAGCCATGAGGTCATGTTGCAGCTGTACAAAACTCTGGTGCGGCCGCATTTGGAGTATTGTGCGCAATTCTGGTCGCCGCATTATAGGAAGGATGTGGAAGCATTGGAAAGGGTGCAGAGGAGATTTACCAGAATGTTGCCTGGTATGGAGGGAAGATCTTATGAGGAATGGCTGAGGGACTTGAGGCTGTTTTCGTTGGAGAGAAGAAGGTGAAGAGGTGACTTAATTGAGGCATACAAGATGATCAGAGGATTGGATAGGGTGGACAGTAAGAGCCTTTTTCCTCGGATGGTGATGTCTAGCACGAGGGAACATAGCTTTAAATTGAGGAGAGATAGATTTAAGACAGATGTCAGAGGTAGGTTCTTTCCTCAGAGAGTAGGAAGTGGGGTGGAATGCCCTGACTGCAACAGTAGTGGACTCGCCAACACTAAGGGCATTCAAATGGTCATTGGATAGACATATGGCCGATAAGAGAGTAGTGTAGGTAGGCTTTAGAGTGGTTTCACAGGTCGGTGCAACATCGAGGGCCGAAAGGCCTGTTCTGCGCTGTAATGTTCTATGTTCTATGTTCTAAGAATCCTCTGGCGGTCCTCATCGCTATCTGCAATTCCACCAACCAGTTAGGCTCACTATATAGCTCCTTAACACTTACTAGAAGCTATGTATATTCAAATGCCGGGACCTTCCCTTTGCCGGCAAAAGGGACATGCCCAGACATTGTGCTTCTTTTGAACTTGCCCAGAACATTGAAATGAAATGAAGTGAAATGAAAATCGCTTGTTGTCACAAGTAGGCTTCAAATGAAGTTACTGTGAAAAGCCCCTAGTCGCCACATTCCGGCACCTGGTCGGGGAGGCTGATACGGGAATTGAACCGTGCTGCTGGCCTGCCTTGGTCTGCTTTAAAAACCAGCTCTTTAGCCCTGTGCTAAACCAGCCCCAGTAGTTCCAAAGGGAGAGAGTTCCAAACCTCTACCAGCCTTTGAATGAAGAAGAGCTTCCTAACATCTCTCCTGAACGGTCTGACTATAATATTTAGACCATGCCCCCTAGTTTCAGCATCTCCAACCAGTGGAAATAGTTTATCTTTATTTACCCTACCGTTCCCTGTTAATATCTTAAATACTTTGATCAGATCATCCCTTAACCTTCAAAATCCGAGCAGAAACAGGCCTAATTTGTGTGATCTCTCCTCGTAACTTAACCCCCGTAGCCCAGGTATCATTTTAGTAAACCTACATTGCACTCTGTCCTCGGCCAAAATATCCTTCCAAGGAAAAGGTCTTAATAGGCTTGCAACCAGCTCAAAAAGTCCCTCTCTTGACATAGCACTTAGAGGGAGTGCAAGATAGGACATAGTTTACACAATGTCATCAGAGGAAAACAGCATGCAAGTATTAGTATACGGTCACAAACATCACATTGCAAACATTCACTGCAATTGTATCATTCCCAGACAATATTCTTGATAAGCTCTTGTTTGACTAAGTGCCAAAAATATGAGTTGAATGGAAAATTTCAAACACTATGCGAATAAAATTCAACTTTAGCTGAGGTGTAAAATGGGTAGCAGCAGTATGTCTATCAGTTAGACCAATTTTCCTTTTCAGTGAAGTTATTAGATATATCGCAGGTGATTATTAGCACATATTGGTGGATTAGGAAGAATTAAACAAGTTTGGTAATGCAGTGCACATATTTCCACGTTAGGAAAAGGTCACCACTGGAGCTTGCTGAATGACTTGGATTTTATTCTGCAACCTCTTCAGGTTCCTCTTGCTGTGGTTTGGTGGTATCCACCTTTAGGATCTCCATGTTGTGGAGCATACTGTCTGTGATTACTACAATCTGATATTTCAGCTGAGCTTTAATGTAGGTTAACCCGTGAACCTTCGTGGCATCTGGAGCACTGCTTCTCCATACCAATGACCTTCTCCAAGATTACTCTGTGTAATTCATTGTATCTATACCAGCTGATGTTCTTGCACTGCAGAAGTTGCTTCAACTAAGCCTCCACTTTATTACTTTCCCTTATGAATTACCACCACCTCTCTCAAACCCTCCACTGTCCTTAAATTATCACACTGCTTATCCAGCACCCAGTACTGGATGAGCAGAAATTTATTCCAATTAAATATTGGGATGATTGAAGCCACTTCCTTCAGTCCCCACCTTAAACTCTGTTCCATAAGACCATAAGGCATCAGAGCAGAATTAGGCCACTTGGCCCATCGAGTCTGCTCCACCATTCAATCATGGCTGATATTTTCTCATCCCCATTCTCCTGCCTTCTCCCCATAACCCCTGATCCCCTTACTAAACAAGATAAAATGTTATCATTTCCACCCCTTTCCCTTCCATTCCCTTGTTATCAATTCCATCCCTTTTCCTGGCAATTGCCTGGAGCTGAACCAGACTCTTTGCAACCTTACTGTCATATTTCACCCCATGATGAACTTTCAAACATATATCCACACCGTTACTACGATCTCCTATTTCCACATCTGTAACATTGCCTGTTACTGCCCCTGCCCCAGATCATCTGCTGCCAATGCCATCGTCCATGCCTTTGGTACCTCCATACTTGACTATTCTAATACTCTCTTGGCTGTCTTCCTATTTTCTACCCTCTGTAAACTTGAGATCATCCAAGCGTCTGCTGCCCCTGTCCAAACTCGCACCAAATGTCCTTCATCCACCACCTCTGCACTTGCTGATCTACAATGGCACCCAGTTAAAAAAAGGCTTGTTTTTAAAATTCTCACATGTTTTCAAATCCCGCCTTGCCCTCCCTATCTTGTAATTTCCTCTAGCCTATAACCCTCCAAGATTTCTGAGCTCTTCTAATTCCAGTCTCCTTAACATCATTGATTTTAATCACTCCACCATGACAGCCATGATTTCAGCCAGCTAGGCCCAAAGCTATTGAATTCCTTTCCTCCTTACAAAACTGAAATGATTTGAACAAGTCTTTGGACATTTGCCCTAATATATTACGTGGCTCATGTCATATTTTATTTTATAATGCCTTTATGAAGTGTCTCTGGTCATTTTATTACATTGAAGGCACTATCTAAATGATGTGTTGGGTGCTCTGGATCCGTGGAACACATACAGGCCACCAACACTTAAAATAGTACAACACTATTTTATTAAGTTAGAAACTGTTGAACATACTTTCACTGTGGGTTTACACGATGTTAGATTAAACTAAAGACCTATGCCTGTCCCAACCAGTCTATGCACTCAGCACATGGTGAAGATCTGTGCTGTAAGCTCTGTCCTTCTAGAAGGCTCCATCCCGAATGAGCAGGAACTCTGATGCCCCCTGTCTATATAGTGAGTGTGCTCTAACTGGTGATTGGCTGCGGTGTTGTGTGTGTTGATTGGTCTTGCTGTGTGTCCAAAAGTGTGTGTCTCTGCACCATGATATACTGGTGTACATTATGACACCCCCTTTTATAAAAGAATGTATGTATGTGGCAATGAATAATGTATGGTGAGAATGTTCCTAACTACGTGTGGGGTGCGAAGACATATTTACAGGACATGAGAACTAAGCTATTTACATGGGAAGGTGCCTGATGCAGAGAAGCAGTATGCAACAAGAATAACGAGATCAACACTATATACAAACCAGGGAAACGATCAAACAAAGCAACAAAACAATTCAGAGAGTCTATAAGTCCGCAAAGTTCATAAATTAAGTCTCTGAAGTGGGCGCCGAATTCTGGTTGACCGCCTGAAGGGTGGGTCGAGAGCCGCCGGTTCAGGAGCGGGCTGGACTGCGTCAGAGTCAGGGGGATGCAGAGTGACAGGGAGCTCTGCATAGTCCGTGGCAGGGTCAACAGGAGGGCGAGGCGACAGTGGAGGATCATGTGGCGAGCGTGGAACGAGACGAAGGGCACGCCGATTGCGGCGCAGAATAGAGCCAACCGGTAGATGAACCAGGAACGAGCGGGGGCCACCTTTGAAGCACAACAGCGGTTGCAGACCAGCCACCATCCGGAAGATGGACGCGGACGTTGTCATCTGGAGCCAGAGCAGGGAGATCAACTGCACGGGAGTCATGAGCCGCCTTGTGCTGTGCATCCAGCGAAGAACCGGAACGTGGTCGAAGTCTGGGACATGGATGGACGGCACCGTCGTCCTCAGGGTACGACCCGTGAGTAACTGGGCTGGCGACAGGCCAGTGGACAGTGGGGCAGAGCGATAGGCCAGCAAGGCGAGGTAGGAATTGGACCCAGCATCGGCAGCCTTGCATAGGAGCCGTTTGACTATATGTACTCCCTTCTCCGCTTTGCCGTTGGATTGGGGGTACAGGGGACTGGATGTCACATGGGCAAAATTGTACCGCCTGGCAAAGTTCGACCATTCCTGGCTGGCGAAGCAGGGGCCATTGTCTGACATAACCGTGAACGGGATGCCGTGTCGAACAAAGGGTTCTTTACATGCACGAATGATTGCAGACGAGGTGATGTCGTGCAACTGTATCACCTCCGGGTAATTCGAAAAGTAGTCCACGATCAGGACATAGTCTCTACCCAGCGCGTGGAACAGGTTGATGCCCACCTTGTTCCATGGTGACGTGACCAACTCATGGGGCTGCAGGGTCTCACGTGGTTGGGCCGGCTGGAAGCGCTGACAAGTGGGGCAGTTGAGCACTGTGTTTGCTATGTCCTCATTAGTGCCGGGCCAGTACACTGCCTCTCGGGCCCGTCGGCGGCACTTTTCCACGCCAAGGTGGCCCTCGTGTAGTTGTTCCAGGACAAGCTGGCGCATGCTATGCGGGATGACAATGCGGTCCAGTTTTAGAAGAACCCCGTCTACTACCACCAGATCATCTCTGACATTATAGAACTGAGGGCATTGGCCCTTGAGCCACCCGTCCGTTAGGTGGCGCATGACACGCTGTAGCAAGGGGTCAGCCGCCATCTCGCGGCGAATTTGGACGAGGCGTTCATTCGTGGCAGGTAGATTGGAGGCCGCAAATGGGCATCAACCTGGCAGACAAATACCGCTGGGTCACATGGAGTGTTGACTGCCCTGGAGAGAGCGTCAGCAATGATGAGGTCTTTGCCTGGGGTGTATACCAGCTGGAAGTCATATCGCTGGAGCTTGAGAAGAATATGCTGGAGGCGAGGCGTCATGTGGTTCAAGTCTTTCTGTATTATATTGACCAGCGATGGTCAGTCTCGACGGTGAATTGATGAAGTCCGTAGACATAATCGTGAAACTTAACCACACCAGTCAGAAGGCCCAGGCACTCCTTTTCTAACTGCACGTAGTGCTGCTCCGTGGGGGTCATCGCACGTGACGCATATGCAACGGGGGCCCATGATGAGGCCTCATCACGTTGAAGGAGCACTGCACCAATGTTGGATTGACTGGCATCGGTCGAAATTTTGTTCTCCTTTGCTGGATCAAAGAAAGCTAAGACCGGGGCCGTGGTCAGTTTTGTTTTGAGTTCTCTCCATTCGCGCTCATGGGCAGGGAGCCATTGGAAGTCTGTCGTCTTCCTGACCAGGATCCTGAGAGCCGTGGTTTGAGAGGCGAGGTTAGGGATAAATTTCCCTAAAAAATTGATCATGCCCGGAAATCGGAGGACCGCCTTCTTGTCCTCTGGTGTTTTCATAGCTGTGATGTCAGCTACCTTGTCCGCATCCGGCTGCACACCCAATTGGGAGATGTGGTCCCCAAGGAACTTGAGCTCCGTCTGACCAAAAGAGCATTTGGCCCTGTTGAGGCGGAGGCCATGCTCATGTATACGTCTGAATACCCGCTGGAGGCGACTAACATGCTCCTGCGGGGTGGTGGACCAAATGGTTATGTCATCGACATAGACGCAAACACCTTCAATGCCTTCCATCATTTGTTCCTTCTGATGCAGATATCATCCCAAACGGCATCCTGTTGTAACAATATCTGCCAAAGGGGGTATTAAATGTGCAGAGTTTCCTGCTGGATTTATCGAGCTGGATTTGCCAGAATCCTTTTGAGGCGTCGAGTTTGGTGAAGAGCTTGGCGCGAGCCATCTCACATGTGAGCTCTTCGTGCTTGGGAATTGTATAATGCTCCCTCATGATATTGCGATTTAGATCCTTAGGATCAATGCAAATTCTCAATTCGCCAGAAGGCTTTTTTACACATACAATGGAACTGACCCAGTCGGTCGGTTCCGTGACTTTGGAAATCACTCCTTGGTTCTGGAGGTCCTGCAGCTGCTGCTTGAGGCGGTCCTTAAGGGGTGCTGGGACCCTGCGAGGTGCGTGCACCACAGGCATGGCATTTGGTTTTAATAAAATCTTGTAGGTGTACGGGAGCGTGCCCATGCCCTCGAAGACGTTGTGGTACTGGTTGATAATGGCGTCGAGCTGCACCCTGAAGTCGGTGTCCTGAAAGGCAGATGCGTCAGCAGGAGAGAGGGAATGAACGCTCTGAACTAGGTTCAACAGCTTGCATGCCTGCACGCCAAGCAGGGAGGCTTTCGAGGAGCCCACAATTTTAAAGGGAAGGATGGCTTTGCGTGACCTGTGCGTCACTTCAAGTTGGCACGAGCCGCTGGCAGCAATGGCATTGCCACTACAATCTAATAGCTGGCAGGCTGATGGGAGGATGGCGGGTTTGACACAAAGGCATTGGAGGTCAGACCACGCAAAGATACTGGCGGGGGCACCAGTGTCCAGGCGGAATCGTATTTGGGACCGGTTGACTGTCAGGGTGGCACACCACTCGTCTGGATCGATGCTGTATACCGACAGAGGCTGGATTCTTTGCTTCGGGGACACCCTGTTTTTTGTAACGATACCGACTCGAAAAGGCGCCTTCGGGTCCTCGGTGTCAATATCGGGTAGTAGGTCCGCATCGGACTCAGTGACCGTGGGTTGAATGCCCCGGACATTTCTGCGAGGCTGGCTGGAGCGATATGAGTTGGCAGGCTGAGCTGATCTGCATAAAGCAGCATAGTGACCAAGTTTGCCACATCTCGGGCATCGTCGGGATTTGGCAGGGCATTGCTGCTTTAAGTGGGCGGAGCCACAGTTGCCGCACGTTGTAGCGTCAGTATGTTCGCTGCGCCACCGGGCATGCGCGGTGCGGTCGTCCGTGGTGCGCCCCTGCGCAGTACGTTCGTCGACGTCGCCGTCCCCTCGTTCGGTGCGCACAAGTGCGGGAGTCCGCGAAAATCGCACAAAATGGCCGCCCTCATCCAGGCTGAGGCCCTGGAGTTGCTCGATTGCTTGGACCCGTTCTGCCTCGTGGGGACCTTGCCGCGCCGTTTCAGCCGCTTGGATGTGGGAATACCGACTAGTGGCGTGTTCGTGTAGCACGCAGGTCTCGATGGCGGTCGCTAGGGTGAGCTGCTTTACCTTGAGGAGCTGCTGGCGTAGGGGGTCCGACTGAACACCGAAAACGATCTGGTCGCATATCATGGAGTCGGAGCTGGGCCCGTAATTACAGGACTGCGCAAGGATGCGGAGGTGGGTGAGAACGGGCTGGAAAGGTTCATCCTTACCCTGCAAACGCTGTTGGAATACATTGCGCTCGAAACTTTCATTCACCTCTATCCTGCAGTGAGTGTCAAATTTGAGGAGGACCGTCTTGAATTTTGATTTATCTTCACCATCAGCAAAGGTGAGAGAATTGAAAATGTGGATGGCATGGTCCCCAGCCGTGGATAGGAAGAGAGCGATCTTCCTAGTGTCTGAGGCATCTTCCTGGTCTGTGGCTTCAAGGTAGAGCTGGAAGCGTTGTTTGAATATCTTCCAGTTGGCCCCTAGGTTACCGGTGATGCGGAGTGGCGGCGGCGGGCGGACGCTGTCCATTTTGCAGGATGACTGTATGCTGGTGGAAGGCAGATCACTTGCAGGTAGGTCTAAGAAGTTCTAATGTCCCTCAACTCCTGGAATCATGATGTGTTGGGTGCTCTGGATCCGTGGAACACATACAGGCCACCAACACTTAAAATAGTGCAACACTATTTTATTAAGTTAGAAACTGTTGAACATACTTTCACTGTGGGTTGACACGATGTTAGATTAAACTAAAGACCGATGCCTGTCCTTACCAGTCTATGCACTCAGCACATGGTGAAGATCTGTGCTGTATGCTGTAAGCTCTGTCCTTCATGGAGGCTCCATCCCGAATGAGCGGGAACTCTGATGCCCCCTGTCTTTATAGTGAGTGTGCTCTAACTGGTGATTGGCTGCGGTGTTGTGTGTGTTGATTGGTCCCGCTATGTGTCCATCAGTGTGTGTGTATCTGCACCATGATATACTGGTGTATATTATGACGCTAAATACAAGCTGTTGTTAGATAGTGGTGGCATTGTGAATTGTCTTACACTGAAGCTATGCTGCCAGGGAAGTAAGAATTAACTTTCATTATCCACTACTGATGGTTGCAAGCAAACATAGGGCGCAATCTTTTTCAACTCATTTGCAATTTGTGCAGACATGTAGGGTGATGTGTGTGCAACCTTTAACCTCCTGTAACGTCAGCATCCTGCAACTCTGTAAAGTTTGTACGGTTACTGTTGTTTGGCCATGGAAAAGGAGATCGAATTACTTGTTGAAACAAATATGGCATCAGGAACTTGCTCAGTAGTTTTGTGAACAGCTGATTGACTTTATTACCAATATTAATAGGGGTTGCCAGGAACGATTCCAAAGCGTAACAGTTAAGTGTGCTTGTGCATCCCCATCAGTGTCCATGCTTCAGCAGTTCAGGCCATAATCTCTGGAAATCCTTGCAGAGTGGTATTGTCACCGGACCAGTAAACCAGAAACCCAGGGTAATGCTCTGGGGACCGGGTTCGAATCCCGCCCCTGCAGATGGTGAAATTTGAATTTAATAAAAATCTGGATTCAAGGTCTCATGCTGACAATGAAACCATTGTCATTAAAAACCCATCTGGTTCACTAATGTCCTTCAATGAAGGAAATCTGCTGCCATTACCTGACCTGAATGGCCTCCTTCTGCACTGTACATTCTATGATTCTATCTGGCCTACATGTGACTCACCACAACAATGTGGTTGACTCTTAACTGCGATGCCCACGTCCCATGAATGAATAAAAACAAAATAAGTTATTTTCCCTTTTAAGGTAAGGTCCCAAATTACCATAGGCCGCTTTCCCCTTTGAGGGGGAGAGCTGACTGGTGGTGATTTAACCTGAGGATCACCACACCTCAGGCGAGGGGAAAGGTTGAATAACATTCATGAATAACCTCAACCAGTATATTAATTGAACCCGCCGCTGTTGACCTTGCTATGCTTCACGAACCCAGCCGTCCAGCCCACTGAGTTAAACCGACACCCCCCCCCCCCCCCCCCCCGCTCCCCCCCCGCCCCCCCCCCACCACCACCACCACTAGCCTTAAGACCTCTCCAACAAAGCATTTGACCACATGTCTGAATATTTTCCTCTCTGGCTAGATATCAATTTTTTAATCTCCTGCAGCGTGCCTGAAGATGTTTTACTACATTAAAGGTGCTATCCAATTGCAAATTTTGCTGTTCTTAACATTAGCATTCTTTGGCAGTGTCATGCCTGCGAACAAATGGCACACTCAGGCATGATTTGCCTTTTTTTGCAAATCAATATTTATGCACTCCTGACTGTAGATGTGGGCATGAGGGTACCAGCATGTGTGCAGATTGGTGAAGAACTTACTACCTTCCTGGCATTCTTCCATTAGTCCTTCTCTTCTTCCTCAAAAAAATCAGAAGGAATGTTCTCATTAAAAAAAAAATATGGAGGCCATAAGAAAAGAGCATTGAGATTTGCAGAAACATGAACAAAAAGACAAAGGGATCTTCATACAGGGTTCTTTATACTCAATCTGTAAGCAGCTCGTCCCCCAGAAACAAAGGGCACTTATTTTATATAAATGAGTTGAAGAATCAGTACAATGCCAGTGTGGATAAGTGGAAAATTGCATACACAGTTGTCATTGTAACTTTATTACCATACATCTGTTGACAAACCAACAGGCATTTCCTGGGATGCTATCTTGAAATTGGATGTGGTATTGAAGGTAGTGGATATCCGCTCCTTTTTCCAATTAGTTACACCCACTTCATGTCTGATAACTGATTCCAAAATCTAGGCTTTGATATTTCTTTTTTTTAAACTATTTTTTATTAAGGTTTTTTAACAACACAATTTTTCCCCTTACAAACAGTAACCCCCCCGTAACAAAATAACACAAAATCTCCCTGAGCAAGATATATACATGGCAAGATGGTATATTTACATAGCTTTATACACTGGCTCTTGGCCGCACGTACCATTTCCCCCCACCCTCCATGCCATCTCCCGCTCGTCCATTTCCTCAAACAATCTCTCATTCCCCCCCACCCCCCCCGCAGGGTTGCTGCTGCTGCTGACCGACCTTCTTCTAACGCTCCGCGAGATATTCTAGGAACGGTTGCCACCGCCTGTAAAACCCCTGTGCAGACCCTCTCAAAGGAAACTTAATTCTCTCCAATTTTATGAACCCCGCCATGTCGTTAATCCAGGCCTCCAGGCTAGGGGGCTTCGCCTCCTTCCACAATAGCAAGACCCTTCGCCGGGCTACTAGGTACGCAAAGGCTAGAATTCCGGCCTCTTTCGCCTCCTGCACTCCTGGCTCATCCACTACTCCAAATATTACTAGTCCCCAGCTTGGCTTGACCCGAACTTTCACCACCTGGGATATTACTCCCGCCACTCCTCTCCAGAACCCCTCCAATGCCGGGCATGACCAAAACATATGGACATGGTTCGCCGGGCTCCCTGAACATCTTTCACATCTATCCTCTACCCCAAAGAACCTACTCAGCCTCGCCCTCGTCAAATGCGCTCTGTGAACCACCTTAAATTGTATCAGACTGAGCCTGGCACACAAGGAGGAGGTATTAACCCTACCCAGGGCATCAGCCCATAGCCCTTCCTCAATCTCCTCCCCCAGCTCCTCCTCCCATTTACCTTTCAATTCTTCTACTAGCGCATCCCGCTCTTCTTTCATCTCTTGGTATATTTCCGACACCTTGCCCCCCCCGACCCATACCCCCGAGATCACCCTATCTTGAACTTCTTGTGCCGGGAGCAATGGAAATTCCCTCACCTGTCGCCTCACAAAAGCCCTCACCTGCATATATCTAAATGCATTTCCCGGGGGTAACTCAAATTTCTCCTCCAGTGCCCCTAGGCTTGCAAATGTCCCGTCAATGAACAGGTCCCCCATTCTTCTCATCCCCGCCCGATGCCAGCCTTGGAACCCCCCGTCCGTCTTCCCCGGGACAAACCGGTGGTTACCCCTGATCGGGGACCACACCGATGCTCCCATTGCACCCCTGTGCCTTCTCCACTGGCCCCAGATCCTTAGTGTTGCCGCCACCACCGGGCTTGTGGTGTATTTTGTCGGCGAGAGCGGCAGCGGTGCCGTTACCAACGCCCCCAGGCTCGTTCCTTTACAGGACGCCATCTCCATCCTCTTCCATGACGCCCCCTCTCCCTCCATGTCTCACTTGCGGATCATTGCCACGTTTGCTGCCCAGTAGTAACTCCCTAGGTTTGGCAAAGCCAACCCTCCTCGGTCCCTGTTGCGTTCCAAGAACCCTCTCCTAACCCTCGGGGTCTTATTTGTCCACACATACCCCATAATACTCCTACCTACTCTCTTGAAAAAGCCCTTGGTGATCACGATGGGGAGGCACTGAAACACGAACAAAAACCTCGGAAGGACCACCATTTTGACCGACTGCACCCTACCCGCCAACGAGAGCGGGAGCATGTCCTATCTTTTAAAATCCCCCTCCATTTGCTCCACCACCCTCGTCAAATTCAGTTTATGTAGGGCCCCCCAACTTCTGGCTATCTGGATCCCCAGATACCGAAAACTCCTCTCCGCCCTCCTCAGCGGTAGGTCCCTTATCCCTCTTTCTTGGTCCCCTGCCTGTAATACAAAAAGCTCACTCTTCTCTACATTAAGCTTGTAGCCCGAGAACTCTCCAAACTCCTTTAGAGTCTGCATGACCTCCACCATCCCCTCCATTGGGTCCGCCGCATATAGCAGCATATAGCAGCAGGTCATCCGCATATAGCGATACCCGATGCTCCTCTCCCCCGCGGACTATCCCCCTCCATTTCTGAGACTCCCTAAGTGATATGGCCAAGGGTTCGATCGCCAATGCAAACAACAGGGGGGACAGGGGGCACCCTTGTCTCGCCCCTCGGTACAGCCGAAAGTACTCCGACCTCCGCCGGTTCTTCACTACACTCGCCACCGGGGCACTGTAAAGGAACTTAACCCATCTAATAAACCCTCCCCGAACCCAAACCTGCGCAATACCTCCCAGAGGTATTCCCACTCTACTCGGTCAAAGGCTTTTTCCGCGTCCATAGCTGCCACTATCTCCGCCTCTCCCTCCTCCGATGTCACCATTATAACGTTTAAGACCATAAGACCATAAGACCATAAGACATAGGAGCGGAAGTAAGGCCATTCGGCCCATCGAGTCCACTCCACCATTCAATCATGGCTGATTTCAACTCCATTTACCCACTCTCTCTCCATAGCCCTTAATTCCTCGAGAAATCAAGAATTTATCAACTTCTGTCTTAAAGACACTCACCGTCCCGGCCTCCACCGCCCTCTGTGGCAATGAATTCCACAGACCCACCACTCTCTGGCTGAAGAAATTTCTCCTCATCTCTTTTCTAAAGTGACTCCCTTTTATTCTAAGGCTGTGCCCCCGGGTCCTAGTCTCCCCTGCTAATGGAAACAACTTCCCTACATCCACCCTATCTAAGCCATTCATTATCTTGTAAGTTTCTATTAGATCTCCCCTCAACCTCCTAAACTCCAATGAATATAATCCCAGGATCCTCAGACGTTCATCGTATGTTAGGCCTACCATTCCTGGGATCATCCGTGTGAATCTCCGCTGGACCCTCTCCAGTGCCAGTATGTCTTTCCTGAGGTGTGGGGCCCAAAATTGCTCACAGTATTCTAAATGGGGCCTAACTAATGCTTTATAAAGCTTCAGAAGTACATCCCTGCTTTTATATTCCAAGCCTCTTGAGATGAATGACAACATTGCATTTGCTTTCTTAATTACGGACTCAACCTGCAAGTTTACCTTTAGAGAATCCTGGACTAGGACTCCCAAGTCCCTTTGCACTTCAGCATTATGAATTTTGTCACCGTTTAGAAAATAGTCCATGCCTCTATTCTTTTTTCCAAAGTGCAAGACCTCGCACTTGCCCACGTTGAATTTCATCAGCCATTTCTTGGACCACTCTCCTAAACTGTCTAAATCTTTCTGCAGCCTCCCCACCTCCTTCATACTACCTGCCCCTCCACCTATCTTTGTATCATCGGCAAACTTAGCCAGAATGCCCCCAGTCCCGTCATCTAGATCGTTAATATATAAAGAGAACAGCTGTGGCCCCAACACTGAACCCTGCGGGACACCACTCGTCACCGGTTGCCATTCCAAAAAAGAACCTTTTATCCCAACTCTCTGCCTTCTGCCTGACAACCAATCGTCAATCCATGTTAGTACCTTGCCTCGAATACCATGGGCCCTTATTTTACTCAGCAGTCTCCCGTGAGGCACCTTATCAAAGGCCTTTTGGAAGTCAAGATAGATAACATCCATTGGCTCTCCTTGGTCTAACCTATTTGTTATCTCTTCAAAGAACTCTAACAGGTTTGTCAGGCACGACCGCCCCTTACTAAATCCATGCTGACTTGTCCTAATCTGACCCTGCACTTCCAAGAATTTAGAAATCTCATCCTTAACAATGGATTCTAGAATCTTGCCAACAACCGAGGTTAGGCTAATTGGCCTATAATTTCCCATCTTTTTCCTTGTTCCCTTCTTGAACAGGGGGGTTACAACAGCGATTTTCCAATCCTCTGGGACTTTCCCGGACTCCAGTGACTTTTGAAAGATCATAACTAATGCCTCCACTATTTCTTCAGCTATCTCCTTTAGAACTCTAGGATGTAGTCCATCTGGGCCCAGAGATTTATCAATTTTTAGACCTCTTAGTTTCTCTAGCACTTTCTCCTTTGTGATGGCTACCATATTCAACTCTGCCCCCTGACTCTCCGGAATTGTTGGGATATTACTCATGTCTTCTACTGTGAAGACTGACGCAAAGTACATATTTAGTTCCTCAGCTATTTCCTTGTCTCCCATCACAAAATTACCAGCGTCATTTTGGAGCGGCCCAATATCAACTTTTGCCTCCCGTTTGTTTTTAATGTATTTAAAGAAACTTTTACTATCATTCCTAATGTTACTGGCTAGCCTACCTTCATATTTGATCCTCTCTTTCCTTATTTCTCTCTTTGTTATCCTCTGTTTGTTTTTGTAGCCTTCCAAATCTTCTGACTTCCCACTACTCTTTGCCACATTATAGGCTTTCTCTTTTGCTTTGATGCATTCCCTAACTTCCTTTGTCAGCCATGGCTGCCTAATCCCCCCTCTGATAACCTTTCTTTTCTTTGGGATGAACCTCTGCACTGTGTCCTCAATTACTCCCAGAAACTCCTGCCATTGCTGTTCTACTGTCTTTCCCACTAGGCTCTGCTCCCAGTCGATTTTCATCAGTTCCTCCCTCATGCCCCTGTAGTTACCTTTATTTAACTGTAACACCTTTACATCTGATTCTACCTTCTTTCTTTCAAATTGGAGATTGAATTCTACCATATTATGATCACTGCCTCCTAAGTGCTCCCTTACTTTAAGATCTTTAATCAAGTCTGGCTCATTACATAACACTAAGTCCAGAATGGCCTGTTCCCTCGTGGGCTCCATCACAAGCTGTTCCAAAAAGCCCTCCTGTAAACATTCAATGAATTCCCTTTCCTTGGGTCCACTGGCAGCATTATTTACCCAGTCCACCTGCATATTGAAGTCCCCCATGATCACTGTGACCTTGCCTTTCTGACATGCGCTTTCTATTTCGTGGTGCATTTTGTGCCCCCGGTCCTGGCCACTGTTAGGAGGCCTGTACATAACTCCTATTATGGTTTTTTTGCCTTTGTGGTTCCTCAACTCTACCCACACAGACTCCACATCATCTGACCCTATGTCGTTTAGTGCTATTGATTAATTTTAATTCCTAATTAACAAGGCAACCCCGCCCCCTCTGCCCACCTCCCTGTCTTTTCGATAGGTTGTGAATCCCTGGATGTTTAAATGCCAGTCCTGAACCCCCTGCAACCATGTCTCTGTGGTGCCTACCACATCATACCTGCCAGTCACAATCTGGGCCACAAGCTCATCTACCTTGTTCCGTACACTGCGTGCATTTAAATATAGCACCTTTAATTCCCTATTGACCATCCCTTTTTGTTTTCTTAGTGTGGTGGACCTTGGTTTACTGAGCCTTTCCATACACTGTGTCATATTTTGTGGGATGGGGACTATCGTAACCTCTCCTGAGTTTTGTCTTTTCATGCTTTTTTGTATACCTAAGCAGCTACGCTTCCCACTGATTACTTCACCTCTTGGTTCCCTGACTTTCCCTTCCCCCCCAATCTTTAGTTTAAAATCCTATTGACCACCCTATTTATTCTTTTCGCCAGAACACTGGTCCCAGCTCGGTTCAGGTGGCGACCAACCCAACAGTATAGGTCCCCCCTGTCCCAAAACTGATGTCAGTGTCCCATGAAAAAGAACCCCTCTTTCCCACACCACTCTTTCAGCCACGTGTTAACTTCCCTGATTCTTGCCTCCCTATGCCAATTTGCACGTGGCTCGGGCAGTAATCCGGAGATTATGACCCTTGAGGACCTGTTTTTTAATTTGAATCCTAGCTCTTTATAATTTCTAAACAGGTCCTCTTTCCTAGACTTGCCTATGTTGTTGGTACTGACATGGACCACAACAACTGGATCCTCCCCCTCCCTCATCCTTTCAAGCCGGTCAGAGATGTCCCGCACCCTAGCACCGGGCAGGCAACATACCATGCGGGACTCTTTATCCTGCTCACAAAGGATACTATCTATCCCCCTGATAATAGAATCCCCTACAACTACAACTTGCCTATTTACTCCCTCCCCTTGAATGGCCTGCTGAACCATGGTGCCTTGGTCAGCTGACTCATCCTTCCTGCAGCCCTGTTCACCATCCACACAGAGAGCAAGTGCCTCATACCTGTTGGACAGAGTCAAGGGCTGAGGCTCCTGAGTTCCTGACTGCTGGTTCCCTTTACCTGCCTGACTTGCAGCCACACCCTGCTGTCCCTGGCCACTGGCAGGATTTAAACTACTAACTCTGACAGGTGTGACTGCCTCCTGAAACACAGTGTCCAGGTAAGTCTCCCCCTCCCGGATGTGCCTCAGTGTTTGAAGCTCAGACTCCAGCTCATCAACTCTGAGCCGGAGCTCTTCGAGCAGCCAACACTTACTGCAGATGTGGTCGCTGCAGCTCGCAATGGGATCTGCCAGCTCCCACATCAAGCAGCTCAAGCACATCACCTGACCAGCCATCACTAATTAATTAATTAGTTTAATTTAAGTTTATGAGTTTAGCTGTGTTTTTTTTTTAATTTGGGGCAGATTTGCTATCAACCACTCAGATCACAGCTTCCCTCTGACGTCACTTTTGGAAAAAAAACTGGAAACCAGGAAGTTTCCGTTAGGTTTTTATACTCACAGAGACTGCTCCTCCTCCTCCGAACGGCTCCCGAAATTAGGCCCGAAGAAAGAGAGAGAACAAAACAGTAGGGAAAAAGCACCTTCTCCCACTCTTCACCGAATTACCTCACTGCACCAAATTACCAAATTCTCACTCGGTCTGTATCTCTCTCACTCAGGCTGTGTCTCCTTGACCTGCGCAATGCTTACACTTACAATGTTTAAGAGCCGCCGCACATTGGTATTTAACTGCCTGCCCTTTACGAATCCCATTTGGTCCTCGTGAATCACCCCCGGGACACAGTCCTCAATCCTAGTGGCCAGTACCTTCGCCAATAGCTTAGCATCCACATTGAGGAGCGAAATCGGCCTGTACGATCCACATTGCAGTGGATCCTTGTCTTGCTTTAGAATCAAGGAGATTGTCGCCTCCGACATTGTCTGGGGCAGGGTTCCCTCCCCTCTTGCCTCGTTGAAGGTCCTCACTAGTAGCGGGGCCAGCAGGTCCACATATTTTCTATAGAACTCCACCGGGAACCCGTCCGGCCCCGGGGCCTTCCCCGCCTGCATGCTCCCCAAACCCTTACTCAACTCCTCCAACCCAATTGGTGCCCTCAAACCAACCGCCTCCTGCTCCTCCACCCTCGGGAACCCCAGCTGGTCCAGGAATCGCCTCATCCCCCCTTCCCCCCCTGGGGGCTGGGATCTGTACAGCTCTTCATAGAAGTCCTTGAATACCTTATTTATTTTCATTGCACTTCGAACCGTGACTCCCCTTCCATCTTTGATTCCCCCTATTTCCCTCGCTGCCGCCCTCTTACGGAGCTGGTGTGCCAGTATCTGACTAGCCTTTTCCCCGTACTCCTAAGTCGCCCCTTGCGCCTTCCTCCACTGTGCCTCCGCCTTGCCCGTGGTCAGCAGGTCAAACTCCGTCTGGAGCCGTCGCCTTTCCCCAAGTAATCTTTCCTCCGGGGCCTCTGCGTATCTCCTGTCCACTCGCAAGATCTCCCCCACTAACCTCTCCCTTTCCATTCCCTCTGTCTTCTCCCTATGAGCCCTGATGGAGATCAGCTCTCCCCTGATCACCGCCTTCAACGCCTCCCATACCACCCCCACTCGCACCTCCCCGTTGTCGTTGGCCTCCAAGTACCTTTCAATACACCCCCTCACCTTCCCACACACCACCTCATCGGCCAGCAGTCCCACATTCAGCCGCCACAGCGGGCGCTGGTCCCTCTCCTCTCCCAGCTCCAGTTCCGCTCAGTGCGGAGCATGGTCCGAAACGGCTATGGCCGAATACTCCGTCCCCTCCACTCTCGGGATGAACGCCCTGCCCAGAACAAAGAAATCTATCCGGGAGTAAGCCTTATGCACATGGGAGAAAAAAGAAAATTCCCTGGCCTGCGGTCTTGCAAACCTCCATGGGTCCACTCCCCCCATCTGATCCATAAACCCCCTAAGTACCTTGGCCGCCGCCGGCCTCCTTCCCGTCCTTGATCTGGAGCGGTCCAGTGCTGGGTCCAGCACCGTATTGAAGTCCCCACCCATTATCAGTCCTCCTACCTCCAGGTCTGGAATGCGCCCCAACATGCGCTTCATAAATCCCGCATCATCCCAGTTCGGGGCGTATACATTTACCAACACCACCCACGTCCCTTGCAACCTACCACTCACCATCACATATCTCCCTCCATTATCCGCTACGATAGCCTTGGCCTCAAATGACACATGCTTTCCCACCAGAATTGCCACCCCTCTATTTTTGCATCCAATCCCGAGTGAAATACCGGTCCTACCCATCCCTTTCTTAACCTGACCTGGTCCGCCACGTTCAGGTGTGTCTCTTGGAGCATTGCCACGTCTGCCTTCAGTCCCTTCAAGTGCGCGAACACTCGAGCCCGCTTCATCGGCCCATTCAGGCCCCTCACGTTCCACGTTATCAGCCGGATTGGAGGGACTCTCACCCCCCCCACCGACTAGCCATCTCCTTTTCTGGGCCAGTCCCTTGTCCGCGTCTCCCTCACTCTCCAGTCCCCCAGCCGGGGGACCCCCGTCCCAGCCACCTCTTCTGTGTCCCGTTCTCTTTCGGCCAGTGCAGCAGCAACCCTTTCCCCCCCCCCCCCCTCCCCCCCTTCCCCCCCTCTCCCCTCCTCCCCCCCCCCCCCGCTAGATCCCCGTCTAGCTTTTTTGCTCCCCCCATATCCCTCCCGTAAGTCAGCTGACACCTGCTGACCCCGGCTTCCCCCGCCATCCCTTTGACCCCCCTCCCGTCTGGGAATCTCCCAATCAATGTACATTCCTTTGTTCCCCTTCCCGCCTTTCTTGCTGTGCTCGGGAAAGACAACCCCGCGCTTTCCAAAGCCTGCCCCGCCCCCCATGGCGCAGCTCCTGTCCCGGCCTTGTCCCTCTCCCCCAGCCCATATAGCATTTCTTGCGCGTGGTTGACCCCCTATGTACAACAACCCTCAAACACCCCCCTCCATAACAAACCCTCAATTAGAGTCCAATTTTTCAGCTACTATAAAGATCCACGCCTCTTCGGGCGTTTCGAAGTAGTAGTGTTGGCCATTATGTGTAACCCACAGTCGCGCTGGCTGCAACATTCCAAATTTCACTCCTTTCCGATGCAGCACCGCTTTGGCCCGGTTGAAACCCGCTCTCCGCTTAGCGACCTCCGCGCTCCAGTCCGGGTATATTCTGATCTCCGCATTGTCCCACTTGCTGCTCCGTTCCTTCTAGGCCCATTTCAGGACCCTCTCTCTGTCCGTAAATCGGTGAAATCTCAACACCATCGCCTTTGGCGGCTCTTTTGCCTTGGGCTTCCTCACTAGCACTCGGTGCGCCCCATCCAGCTCCAGCAATCCCGGGGGGGCCTCCGCACCCATCAGCGTCCCGATCATTGTGCCCGCATATGCCGCAGCATCGGCCACCTCCACTCCTTCTGAGAGACCCAGGATCCTCAAGTTGTTTCTCCTTGATCTGTTCTCCAGGTCTTCGAGTCTTCCCGCCCACGTCCTGTGCAGCGCCTCGTGCCGCTCCACTCTCTCCGCCAGGCCCACGAGCTCGTCATCGTTCTCACTCACTTTTTCCTGGATCTCCTGGATCTTCACCTCTTGGGCTTTCTGGGTTGCTCCAAGTATTTCAATCATTGCCAGTATAGGCGCCACCATCTCCTTACGCAGCTCCTCGAAGCAGCACTTGAGGAACTCTTTCATCTCCTCTCTGTCCGTGGGCGCCGCCATTTTTCTTTTTTCTTCTTTCTTCTCCAGCTGCTCCAGGGCTGTTTTTTTCGCCGTTTTGCTGCGGGTCCGATCCATGCAGGTTTGTAGGGGACCTTTCTCCTTCCTTCCCCACGGGTTTTTTTTAATATTATATTTTTTTTAAGTGCCGTTGGGGCTCCGTTAGCCGGCCCAAAAGTCCGTTTTCGCGGGAGCTGCCGAATCGCGCGGCTTAGCTCCGCATCGCCGCAACCCGGAAGTCCGGCTTTGATATTTCAGTGGCATGCCACACAGTAGGTTGATCTAACGAGCCATTGCAAAGTTACATTTTTAAAGAAAACTTTGAAAATGATCTCCTGCTTAAAATAAAAAAAGAATTGAAAAATAAATGGCAAATTATCTGGCCACTATCATCAGAATCAGAGGCAGTGACAATGAAGCCTTTACTGTGTTAAAATGTAGTCACAGGTCTGAACAATTTGAAATTAGTCTCACATACAGCAGCTGTTGCTGCTGATGGGTATGGAGCAACATCTGCAGATTAATCCAAACCATGGGAAAACAGAAGCTTTTTTGTTTCTTTTTCCTCAGTTAAAAGCAATCTTCTGGACATGATATAAGGCATGTTTGACATTGTACCTGTTTTAGACTCTTATTTCCTTGATGCGTAATATAAACAAGCTGCCATCAATGATTCATCATCGGGCACTTCAAATAAGTCTTCCTCTCACAGACCGGTTTGTGTAAAATATCAACAGAAACTATAAAAAATAAAATCCCTGCTCAGGCAAAAAGGAGAAAATATCGTTGTCCAGGTCAGAAAGGAAAATGTGCTGGGTTGACAGTTCTGTACCCAAATCCAGGCACATTGTGCTTTAACTGTCACTGGTGGTCTCCAGACAACATCAAAACATTTGGCAAGCATATATATGTACATTGTCTGTGCTGTTAAGAAGGTATTTTAAAAAAGCAAGAAACTGGTGCCTGAGAATTTTGACTGCTGCTTCTCTGAAAAGCAATTGCAGTGAGCAAGGATTTGAAAGGAATTCCCCCAGGGGAGATTGAAAGAACAGCACTACCTATGAGTATACCATTATATTTAGTATTCCTTGATATAAAGGAGGAAGAGTGCCTGCATCAAGGAAGGATATGAATATCAGAGTGCGGAAAGTAAAGAATTAGCCAGAAGGAAGACTGTGTAGGTCAGAAACTCTCTGCTCTAGCTATCCGAGGAGCAATGGCTGAGACGGTTTCACCAATCTTGAACTGCACTCTGTGACTTTTATAGGATGCTGGAAGTTCACCTGAGAATATCCTCTTGGGAAATCACCACCCTGTCTGTTGCTTTTTTTTGCCTGCTGTAAATATGGCAATCAATAAGGTTGCCCTTCTTTCTTTAGGTATCGATATTACATTGATTTCAATGTCGCCAGGTATCAAATGATACCACCACAAGGTTCAACCGGGTATTGATCAAAGAGCCAAACAACCAGTTAGTTAGTTCAAGATCAATGGTACTTTATTTACACACAAGATTAACTTGCGCATACAACATAAACACTACTGGTTAACTACACCTAACAACTATGACAACCTGTACTTAACTTCAGGCACCCGGCTTAGGTCAGAGGAACAGTGGCATTCTGGATCTACTGGGACTGGAGAAGTAACTGCTGTTCAGCTGGGCTCATCTGTCTGGTAGCGGGCATTGAACTTGAACTTGCTTCTGGTGGTGCTGCACTTGGGGGTGTTGCCAGAGCGCCAGGTCCAAAAGAGATCGAACACATGGCAGTGTCTCTCTTTATCCTTGGGGAGTTTCACGCTCTTTTTGGCAGTCCTTAGGTTTGGACCCAATTAATTGGGCAGTTCTCAATCACTGCCTTCGATCTGAGCCAATAAAGGGGCGGGTGCCTTGATGGCTGGGTGTGTCCTAAGCGGTCATTGACCCTGTTGTTTATGCTTCCTGAGTAAAGGGAGTGGCACCAAAATGTCTGGGATTGTATCGGTTACCTGAGTATCAATCCTTTGTCTTACGGAGATGGGCTATTAAAATGCTAATCGGTTGGGGGTTTCGATGCGGTCTGGATTCTTTGCTCACAAATATACATTCAGGCTCTGAGCCTGCCTGAATCTGACATTGTCCACATTTCTCTTTAGGCTTTGCGAACGTCCATGTTTCTTATTGTAAGTGGCCATCCCAGATGGCTACAGTCTGTGGAAGTGTAGAACATTGAACAGTACAGCACAGAACAGGCCCTTCAGCCCTCGATGTTGTGCCGAGCTTTATCCGAAACCAAAATCAAGCTATCCCACTCCCTCTCATTCTGATGTGCTCCATGTGCCTATCCAATAACCGCTTGAAAGTTGCTAAAGTGTCCCACTCCACTATCACAGCAGGCAGTCCATTCCACACCCTAACCACTCTCTGAGTAAAGAACCTACCTCGGACATCCCTCCTATATCTCCCACCCCGAACCTTATAGTTATGCCCCCTTGTAACAGCTACATCCATCCGAGGAAATAGTCTCTGAACGTCCATTCTATCTATCCCCCTCATCATCTTATAAACCTCTATTAAGTCGCCTCTCATCCTCCTTCACTCCATTGAGAAAAGCCCTAGCTCCCTCAACCTTTCCTCATAAGACCTACCCTCCAATCCAGGCAGCATTCTGGGAAATCTCCTTTGCGCCCTTTCCAAAGCTTCCACATCCTTCCTATAATGAGGTGACCAGACCTGCACACAATACTCCAAATGTGGTCTAACCAGGGTCCTGTACAATTGCAGCATAACCCCACGGCTCTTAAACTCAAGCCTTTGTTAATAAACGCTAACACACTGTAGGCCTTCTTCATGGCACTATCCACTTGAGTGGCAACCTTCAGAGATCTGTTGACAGGAACCCCAAGATCTCTCTGTTCCTCCACATTCCTCAGAACCCTGCCATTGACTCTGTAATCCTAGCATTCAAATTTGTCTTACCAAAATGAATCACCTCTCACTTATCAGGGTTAAACTCCATCTGCCATTTTACGGCCCAGCTCTGCATCCTATCAATGTCTCTTTGCAACCTACAACAGCCCTCCACCTCATCCACTACTCCACCAATCTTGGTGTCATCAGCAAATTTACTGACCCACCCTTCAGCCCCCTCCTCCAAATCATTTATAAAAATCACAAACAGCAGAGGACCCAGCACTGATCCCTGTGGTACACCGCTGGTAACTGGTTTCCAGTCTGAAAATTTTCCATCCACCACCACCCTCTGTCTTCTATGTGGTAGCCAGTTACTTATCCAATTGGCCAAATTTCCCTCTATCCCACACCTCCTTACTTTCTTCATGAGCCGATCATGGAGAACCTTATCAATGCCTTACTGAAATCCATGTATATGACATCAACTGCTCTACCTTCATCTACACACTTAGTTACCTCCTCAAAGAATTCAATCAAATTTGTGAGGCAAGACTTACCCTTCATGAATCCGTGTTGACTATCCCAGACTAAGCTGCATCTTTTCAAATGGTCATTAATCCTATCCCTCAGGACCCTTTCCATTAACTTACCGACCACCGAAGTAAGACTAACCGGCCTATAATTACTAGGGTCATTCCTATTCCCTTTCTTGAACAGAATAACAACATTCGCCACTCTCCAGTCCTCTGGCACTACCCCTGTGGACAGTGAGGACCCAAAGATCAAGGCCAAAGGCTCTGCAATCTCATCCCTTGCCTCCCAAAGAAGCCGAGGATATATCCCATCAGGGGACTTTTCGACCCTCAGGTTTTTCAAAATTGCTAATACATCATCCCTCAGAAGATCTACCTCCTCCAGCCTACCCGCAATATCACACTCTCATCCTCAAAAACATAGCCCCTCTCCTTGGTGAACACTGAAGAAAAGTATTCATTCAACGCCTCTCCTATCTCTTCTGACTCCATGCACAAGTTCCCACTACTGTCCTTGACCGGCCCTAACCTCACCCTGGTCATTCTTTTATTTCTCACATAAGAGTAAATAGTCTTGGGGTTTTCCTTAATCCGACCCGCCAAGGACTTCTCATGCCCCCTCCTATCACTCCTAAGCCCTTTTTATTAGCTCATTCTTTGCTACCTTGTAACCTTCAAGCGACCCAACTGAACCTTGTTTTCTCATCCTTACATACGCTTCCTTTTTCCTCTTGACAAGACATTCAACCTCTTTTGTGAACCATGGTTCCCTCACACAGCCATTTCCTCCCTGCCTGACAGGGACATCCTATCAAGGACACGCAGTATTTGTTCCTTGAACAAGCTCCACTTTTCATTTGTGCCTTTCCCTGACAGTTTCTCTTCCCATCTTATGCTCCCTAATTCTTGTCTAATCGCATCATAATTACCCCTCCCCCAATTATAAACCTTGCCCTGCTGTATGGCCCTATCCCTCTCTATTGCGATAGTGAAAGACACCAAATTGTGGTCACTATCTCCAAAGTGCTCTCCCACAAACAAATCTAACACTTGGCCCGGTTCATTACCCAGTACCAAATCCAATGTGGCCCCACCTCTTGTCGGCCTATCCACATATTGTGTCAGGAAACCCTCCTGCACACACTGTACAAAAACTGCCCCATCCGAACTGTTCGACCGATTGAGGTTCCAATCAATATTTGGAAAGTTAAAGTCACCCATGACAACTACCCTGGGACCTCCACACCAATCCATAATCTGCTTTGCAATTTCTTCCTCCACATCTCTATTACTATTTGGGGGGCTATAGAAAACTCCTAACAACGTGACCGCTCCTTTCCTATTTCTAACTTCAGCCCATATTACCTCAGTAGGCAGATCCCCCTCGAACTGCCTTTCTGCAAGCGTTCAACTATCCTTTTTTAAAAAAAATATGTTTTATTGAAATTTTTTCGATCAAAATTTTTTCCCCTTACAGAACAAACATAACAGTAAAGAAAGTTTAACAATAAACAAATGGCTAATCAACATGGTAATCTAATCGTTTAACATAAACTAAAACTTCCACCCCCCCCCCCCCCACCCCCCCCGCCTCCCCCCTGGGTTGCTGCTGCTGGTCATCTGTCTTCCCTCTAACGTTCCTCTAGGTAGTCGAGGAATGGCTGCCACCGCCTGGTGAACCCTTGAGCCGATCCTCTCAGGGCAAACTTTATCCGCTCCAGTTTTATGAACCCCGCCATATCGTTTACCCAGGCCTCCAGTCCGGGGGGTTTCGCCTCCTTCCACATGAGTCGAATCCTACGCCGGGCTACTAGGGACGCAAAGGCCACAACGTCGGCCTCTTTCGCCTCCTGCACTCCCGGCTCATCCGCAACTCCAAATAGAGCTAGCCCACAGCCTGGTTTGACCCGGGCCTTCACCACCTTAGAAATCACTCCCGTCACTCCCTTCCAATACCCCTCCAGTGCCGGGCACGACCAAAACATATGTGCGTGGTTTGCCGGGCTTCCGCCGCACCTCCCACACTTGTCCTCCACTCCAAAGAACCTGCTCAGTCTTGCTCCCGTTATGTGTGCTCTATGTGGCACCTTGAATTGAATCAGGCTAAGCCTGGCGCATGAGGAAGAGGAATTTACCCTGCTTAGGGCATCAGCCCACATACCCTCCTCTATCTCCTCCCCTAGCTCTTCTTCCCACTTTCCTTTTAATTCGCCCACCAACTCCTCCCCCTCTTCCCTCATCTCTCGGTATATCTCTGACACCTTGCCCTCTCCGACCCACACCCCCGAAAGCACTCTGTCCTGAATCCCCTGTACCGGGAGCAGCGGAAATTCCCTCACCTCTTGTCTTGTGAACGCCCTCACCTGCATATATCTAAGGAAGTTTCCCCGGGGCAACTTATACTTTTCCTCCAATGCTCCCAAGCTCGCAAACGTCCCATCTATGAATAAACCTCCCACCCTCCTAATTCCCAACTGGTGCCAGCTCTGAAATCCTCCATCCATTCCTCCTGGGGCAAACCTATGGTTGTTCCTGATTGGGGACCCCACCAGGGCTCCCCGCACACCTCTCTGTCGCCTCCATTGTCCCCAGATATTCAATGTTGCCGCCACCACCGGGTTTGTGGTAAACCTTTTTGGTGAGACCGGTAGCGGCGCCGTCACCAGCGCCTCTAAGCTCGTCCCTTTACAGGACTTTCTCTCCAGTCTTTTCCACGCCGCTCCCTCTCCCTCCATCATCCATTTACGAATCATCGCCACATTGGCGGCCCAATAGTAGTCGCCCAAATTCGGTAGCGCCAATCCTCCTCTGTCCCTGCTACGTTGTAGGAACCCCCTCCTTACGCTCGGGACTTTCCCTGCCCACACGAAACTCGTGATGCTCCTGTCTATTTTTTTGAAAAAGGTCTTAGTGATTATTATAGGGAGACATTGAAATACAAATAAGAACCTCGGGAGGACCATCATCTTAATTGCCTGCACTCTGCCCGCCAACGACAGAGGCTGCATGTCCCACCTCTTGAAGTCCTCCTCCATTTGTTCTACCAATCGTGTCAGATTAAGTCTGTGCAAGGTTCCCCAGCTCCTAGCGATCTGAATCCCCAGGTATCGGAAGTTTCTTTCCACTTTCCTTAGAGGCAGGCCTTCTATCTCTCAACTCTGGTCCCCTGGGTGTATTACGAATAGTTCACTCTTCCCCATGTTAAGCCTATATCCCGAGAAATCTCCGAACTCCCTCAACATCCGCATAACCTCTATTATCCCCCCCGCTGGGTCCGACACATACAACAGTAGGTCATCCGCGTATAGCAAGACTCGGTGTTCTTCTCCCCCTCTAATCACCCCTCTCCATTTCCTGGAGTCTCTCAAACGCCATGGCCAGAGGTTCAATTGCCAACGCGAACAACAGTGGAGATAGCGGGCATCCCTGTCTTGTTCCCCTATATAATCGGAAATACTCCGATCTTAGCCGACCCGTGACTACACTTGCCGTTGGGGCCCCATAAAGAAGTCTAACCCAGCTAATAAACCCGTTCCCGAACCCAAACCTCCTTAACACCTCCCATAAATACTCCCACTCCACCCTATCAAATGCCTTCTCTGCATCCATTGCAGCCACTATCTCTGCCTCCCCCTCCACTGGGGGCATCATTATCACCCCTAATAGTTGTCGCACGTTGACATTCAGTTGTCTCCCCTTTACGAACCCTGTCTGGTCTTCGTGCACCACCCCCGGGACACAGTCCGCTATCCTCGGTGCCAGTACCTTTGCCAGCAATTTGGCGTCCACATTCAATAATGAAATAGGTCTATAGGACCCGCACTGCAACGGGTCTTTATCCCTCTTCAGAATTAGCGATATCGTCGCCTCCGACATTGTCGGGGGTAAAGTCCCTCCTTCCCTGGCCTCATTGAACGTCCTCACCAACAACGGGGCCAACAAGTCCACATATTTTCTATAAAATTCTACCGGGAACCCGTCTGGTCCCCGAGCCTTCCCTGCTTGCATGTTCCCCAGCCCCTTAATAACCTCGTCCACCCCAATCGGTGCCCCCAGGCCTTCCACCTCCTGCTCCTCCACCCTCGGGAACCTCAATTGATCCAGGAACTGCCGCATCCCCTCCTCTCCCTCTGGGGGTTGGGACCTATACAGTCCCTCATAAAAAGGTCTTGAACACCTCATTTATCTTCCCTGCTCTTCGCACCGTGGCTCCCTTTTTGTCTCTAATTACCCCTATCTCCCTCGCCGCTGTCCTCTTTCGCAACTGTTGAGCCAGCAGGCGACTAGCCTTTTCCCCATATTCATACCTCCTCCCCTGTGCCTTCCTCCACAGCACCTCCGCCTTTCTGGTGGTCAGGAGGTCAAACTCCGTCTGGAGTCGTCTCCTCTCCCTGTACAGTCCCTCCTCCGGGGTCTCTGCAAATTCCCTATCCACCCTTAAAATCTCCCCCAGTAATCTTTCCCTTTCCTTGGCCTCTGTTTTCCCTCTGTGGGCCCCAATGGAGATCAGCTCTCCTCTGACCACCGCTTTTAGTGCTTCCCATACCACTCCCACACGGACCTCCCCGTCGTCATTGACCTCCAGGTATCTCTCAATACACCCCCGCACTCTTCCACACACTCCCTCGTCCGCCATCAATCCCACATCTAATCGCCAGAGTGCTCTCTGCTCCCTTTCCTCTCCTAGTTCCAGGTCCACCCAGTGTGGGGCATGGTCCGAAACCGCTATGGCTGAATACTCAGCTTCTTCCACCCTTGAGATCAACGACCTTCCCAGAACAAAAAAATCTATCCGGGAGTACACTTTATGGACATGGGAGAAGAAGGAAAACTCCCTGGCCCTCGGTCTAAGAAATCGCCATGGATCCACTCCCCCCATTTGGTCCATAAACCCCTTGAGCACCTTGGCCACTGCCGGCCTTCTTCCGGTCTTTGAGCTGGATCTATCTAGCCCTGGGTCCAGCACGGTATTGAAGTCCCCTCCCAATATCAAGTTTCCTACCTCCAGGTCCGGTATACGACCCAGCATTCGTCTCATAAATCGCGCATCGTCCCAATTCGGGGCATATACATTAACCAACACGACCTCCATTCCCTCCAGCCTGCCACTCACCATTACATATCTACCTCCGCTATCTGCTACGAAGATCTTTGCTTCAAATGCTACTCGTTTCCCCATCAATATGGCCATCCCTCTATTCTTTGCATCTAGTCCTGAGTGGAACACCTGTCCCACCCATCCTTTCCTTAACCTAACTTGGTCCGCCACCTTCAGGTGCGTCTCTTGGAGCATAGCCACGTCTGCCCTTAGTCCTTTCAAATGCGCGAGCACTCGGGCCCTTTTAATCGGTCCGTTCAGGCCTCTCAAGTTCCACGTGATCAGCCTCACTAGGGGGCTACCTGCCCCCCTTCCGTGTCGACTAGCCATCACCTTCTCTAGGCCAGTCCCATATCCCGCCTTCGCGCTCCCACCCGCTCCCCAGGTGTCGCATTCCATCCCCGTCCACCCACTCTTTAGCCATTTCCTTTTTGATTTCCGCAGCAGCAACCCAGTTGTCCCCCCCCCACCCCGCTAGATCCCTTTCTAGCGTGATTGCTCCCCCCATAATACTTCCGCAAGTCAGCTGACTTCAACTGACCCCGGCTACTCCTGCTCACTCCTTGACCCCACCGTGTGGGGAACTCCCATCCGCTTTGCGCCTGTCTTCCCGGCATAATGATTCTGGCGCGGGAACATCCCTTTATCTGACCCGCCTCTTGTGGCGCAGCTCCCTTTCCTCTCCCCCTCCCATTCCTCATTCTCCGCCTATGTCCCTTCTTTCCCCCCTCACCGGCGCCCACATTTCCTAGTGTCTCCCCCCATCCCAATTTACTTCTCTATTTACATCAAACATAACAATAACAATAACATTCTCTACAGTATCAGTCCCTCAGTTCCGATCCAATTTCTCCTCTTTAATAAAGGTCCATGCTTCTTCCGCCGTATCGAAATAATGGTGTCTCTCCTGGTACGTGACCCATAGTCGTGCCGGCTGCAGCATCCCGAACTTCACCTTCTTTTTGTGTAACACCTCCTTGGCTCGGTTAAAACTCACCCTCCTTCTCGCCACCTCCGCACTCCAATCCTGGTACACCCGTACCACTGCAATCTCCCATCTGCTACTCCGCACCTTTTTAGCCCATCTCAGGACCTCTTCTCTATCTTTAAGGCGGTGAAATCGCACGATTGTCGCCCTGGGTGGTTCTCCCGCTTTTGGTCTTCTCGCCGGGATCCGATGTGCCCACTCCACCTCCAAGGGGCCCGCAGGGGCCTCAGCTCCCATCAATGAGCTTAGCATCGTACTTACATAAGCTCCACAGTCCGCTCCTTCCACTCCCTCAGGGAGACCAAGTATCCGAAGGTTCTTCCTTCGCGCTCTGTTTTCTAGGGCCTCAATCCTTTCAATACATTTTTTATGGAGTGCCTCGTGCGTCTGTGTTTTGACCGCCAGGCCCAGGATCTCATCCTCATTATCCGTCACCTTCTGCTCCACCACGCGGAGCTCTGTCTCCTGGGTCCTTTGTGCCTCCTTGAGCCCCTCAATTGCCTGTAGCATCGGGGACAGCACCTCCCTCTTTAGTAGCTCCACACACCGTCTCAAAAATTCGTCTTGCTCGGGCCCCCATGTCGCCTGGGCTTTCTCCGCCGCCATCTTGTGTCTTCTCCCTTTCTGTCCCTTTCGTCGACGATTCCTCGCGCTGCAGCCGCCGCCGCCGATATTTTCCTCTTTCGTTGGGGGGGGGACTCCCTATTCACTCACCCCACACCGGGTTGCGTCGCCCAAAAATTTCCCGTTGGGGCTCTTAAAAGAGCCCGAAGGTCCGTCGGAGCTGGAGCCACCGAAACGTGCGGCTAGCAGGGCATCGCCGCAACCAGAAGTCACGTTCAACTATCCTTGATTAACAATGCTACTCCTCCACCTCTTTTACCACCTTCCCATCTCTTACTGAAACATCTATACTCTGGAACTTCCAACAACCATTCCTGTCCCTGTTCTAACCATGTCTCTGTAATGGCCACAACATCGTAGTCCCAAGTACCAATCCACGCTCCAAGTTCACCTACCTTATTCTGGATGCTCCTTGCATTAAAGTTGACACACTTCAACCCACCTTCCTGTCTGCCGGTACACTCCTGCGACCTTGATACCCTCCTCAGTACCTCACTACTCTCAACACTGGCTTCTGGACTACAGCTCGTTTTCGCATCCCCCTGATAAATTAGTTTAAACCCCCCCCAAAGAGCATAGCAAATTTTCCTCCCAGGATATTGGTGCCCCTCTGGTTCAGGTGCAAACCGCCCTGTTTGTACAGGCCCCACCTTCCCCAGAATGTGCTCCAATTATCCACGTAACTGAAACCCTCCCTCCTACACCATCCTTGAAGCCACGTGTTTATCTGCACTCTCTTCCTGTTCCTCAACTTGCTAGCACGTAGCACCGGCAATAAACCAGAGATGACAACATGGTTTGTCCTGGCTCTCAGCTTCCACCCTAGCTCCCTAAATTCCTGTTTTAAATCCCCGTCCCTACTCTTACCTATGGTACAGATGTGTACCATCACTTGTGACTGTTCCCCCTCCCCCTTAAGGATTCTGAAAACGCGGTCCGAGACGTCACGGACCCTGGCACCAGGGAGGCAACATGCCATCTGTGAGTCTCTGTCGTTGCCACAGAACTGTCTATCTGTCCCTCTAACTATCAAGTCCCCAATAACTAATGCTCTCCTGCTCTCCACCCCCCCTTCCCTTCTGAGCCACAGGGACGGACTCAGTGCTGGAGATCCGGTCACCATGGCTTACCCCTGGTAAGTCATCCCCCCCCACCAGTATCCAAAGCGGTATACTTGTTACTAAGGGGAACGACCACAGGGGATCCCTGTACTGACTGCTTCCTCCCAGTCCCTCTCACGGTCACCCATCTATCTTGATTCTTTGCAGTAACTACATCCCTGAAGCTACTATCTATGACCACCTCTGCCTCCTGAATGATCCAAAGTTCATCCAGCTCCAGTTCCCCAACGCGGTTTCTGAGGAGCTGGAGATGGGTGCACTTCCCACAGGTGAAATCAGCAGGGACACTGACGGTGTCCCTCACCTCAAACATTCTGCAGGAGGAACATTGCACTACCTTCCCTGCCATCTCCCCTAGATAACTTAAGGTAAAAACAAGAAAAAGAAAGAAAGAGCTTACCTGATTTCACTCACCCCCTTAGGTTAAAGGAGGTGGAAGGGTGGGGGACACTACAAGTGTAGTGTCTCGGGTTTAGCAACCGCCCAACTTAAATACAGGTAAAAATAAAACACTTAACCAGCAACCACTGCGTCCCGCACTATAACAGCAATCAGCTGTTATGGGCCCGCGCAAATAATTTAAACCTGTACTACTTACCCAGCAGTCACTCTGTCCTCACTCCGACAGGATTCAGTTGGAAACCCCCAACGGTAAGTTTTTAAAAATTCACTCACCTTCCCAGCAAGCACTCAGTGTAGGCTGATCATTTTACATGAGTGCATGTGTTCTATTTAACATATCTCATTTGTACATTTACAGATCATGTATGTGACAGATATATTGTTCATTGAAGTCGAGGAATTCAGTGAAACGGCTTTGGACCTCATCAGAGTAGTAGACATCCCAAGAAGGATGCAAGAGGATGGATACTTTAGTCACTTTGACTTCAGAGCACAGTTGACAAGATAATTGATACATTAATAGAAAGTGATTCCCTTTTTAATATACAGCTGGTTTGTGAGCATGGGAATAAGGTCCTACGTATTAATGTTAGGTATCCCAGAAATAGTCATGATGCATTCATCAAAAGCAGTCCTGTTCCAGCACTTTTTAAAGGTACAAAGTGGATGAATGGATGGCTCACGAACACCTTCTCAAGGGCAATTAGGGATGAGCAATAAATGTTGACCTAGCCAGCAATGTTTAAATCTCGTGAACAAATACATTTAAATACAAAACTGTCTCAGCTGCTGTGGTTTGTCATAGCTGTCAAAATGTGAGCCGGTTGTTGGATGTGGATTAGCCTGAAGTCAGTCACCTTGGAATCTCTTAAGAAAAAATGGGTGGGATTCTTCAGCCGCGTGCGACCGGTGACCGGAGAATCCTGCCCAAGGTTAATCAATTTTTCCATTGTTGGCGTCTCGTGGCGGGCGGGGCGGAAGAATCCAGCCCAATATATATTTTTTCAGCTTTGTAGTTACAGAGCATCAACCAAGCAGGGCAAAGCCTTGAGGAAGAGTGGTGTAATTGTAATAATGTTGCATTAACACAGCATGGCGGAGGTATGCACTCTACTGAGTGTCCTCTTCACATGTTTCCAAAATAGTATCATAATAATAATCACAGTCACACAGTGGTTAACACTGTGGGTTCACAGTTCCAGGGTCCCAGGTTCAGTTCCTGGCTGGGTCACTGTGCGGAGTCTGCACGTTCTACTCGTGTCTGCGTGGGTTTCCTCCGGGTGCTCCGGTTTCCTCCCACTTGTCCCGGAAGATGTGCTGTTAGATAATTTGGACATTCTGAATTCTCCCTCTGTGTACCCGAATAGGCGCTGGAATGTGGCGACTAGGGGATTTTCACAGTAACTTCATTGCAATGTAAGCCTACTTGTGACAATAAAGATTATTATTATTACTATTAGTGAACACAAGCTACCATTAACACTGCAATCAAGTAACTGTGAAAATCCCCTGGTCGCCACACAAAGGCGCCTATTTGGGTACACTGAGGGAGAATTCAGAATGTCCAATTAACCTGACAAGCATGTTTTCCGGGGCTTCTGGGAGGAAACCGGAGCACCCGGAGAACTTGTAGACTCCGCACAGACAGTGAACCAAGCCAGGAATCGAACCCAGGTCCCTGGTGCTGTGAAGCAACAGTGCCAACCACTGTGCTACCAGGCTGCCCATATGCAAATATATACAAATAGTGAAATTAAACCCATGCAACTATTGTCACAGAAATTACTGTTACACATACAATAAGGGAGTGAAAATGGCTTCCAATGCAATTTTTCTGAATTAATACTTATTTCTATATAGGGCTGGTTTAGCACAGGACTAAAGAGCTGGCTTTGAAAGTAGACCAAGGCAGGCCTGCAACACGGTTCAATTCCCGTACCAGCCTCCCCGAACAGCCGCCAGAATGTGGCGACAAGGGGCTTTTCACAGTAACTTCATTTGAAGCCTACTTGTGACAACAAGCGATTTTCATTTCATTTCATTTCAAACATCAGCAAATCCAACTGATGGCCAACTGAAATAATCTCTTCTTTTGTTGAATTCTCAGTTTGATTTTTATGTTATAGATTATATATTATTATCTTTTTCTTCCAGTGTCTTTAACATTCATTTGCTGCTAGCAGCATTTCGTACTGGAGTACAATTTTAATAGCAGCTGCAGTACACGTTTTATGAGTCTATCAGGTTATTATGGAGACAAAGGAGCAGATTTATGAAATCCTCCTGGATATTTAGAGCAAGTCAATGAACAATGGCAAGGTTTCAATAGTCTGGGAAAAACAAATGCATTTCCCTTATTCAAGAAGAATGCCAGAGCCACATTTACCAACTATCTGCCCATTAGTCTGATCTCAGGAATGAAAAAAAAAGTTGTATCGCTCATCAGATGTAAAATTCAGGAGATCCTTTATTAAAACAACAAGATTAACTGACAAACAATGCCACAGATCATTTCTGGAGGAATAGAATTGAAAATATAAAAGCTATGATAAACTTGTACAGAAACCTTGGTTAGATCATGTTTAGCGTCCTGTACATGGTTCACTTCTTTACATTAAGAAAGGCATGAGGGTATTGCAGCAGTCGCAAATTAGATTTACAATAATGCCAGAGAGGACATGTTATATGTATAAGACCACAAGACTTAGGAGCAGATTTAGGCCATGGAATCATAACTGATATATTTCTCATCCCCATTCTCCTGCCTTCTCCCATAACCCCTGATCCCCTTATTATTCAAGAACCTATCTATCTCTGTCTTAAAGACACTCAGTGATTTGGCCTCCACAGCCTTCTGCGGCAAAGAGTTCCACAGATTCACCACCCTCTGGCTGAAGAAATTCCTCCTCATCTCTGTTTTAAAGGATCGTTCCTTCAGTCTGAGGCTGTGCCCTTGGGTTCTAGTTTTTCCTACTAGTGGAGACATCCTCTCCACGTCCACTCTATCTAGGCCTCTCAGTATCTTGTAAGTTTCAATAAGATCCCCCCCTCATCCTTTTAAACTCCAACGAGTACAGACCCTGAGTCCTCAACCGCTCCTCATACGAAAGCCCATACAAGCCCTTCATTCCAGGGATCATTCTTGTGAACATCCTCCGAACTCTCTCCAAGGCCAGCACATTCTTCCTTAGATACTGGGCACAAAACTGCTCACTATACTCCAAATGTGGTCTGACCAGAGCCTTCTACAGCTGCAGAAGTATACCCCTGCACTTGTATTCTAGCCCTCTCGACATGAATGCTAACATTGCATTTGCCTTCCTAATTGCCGACTGAACCTGCACATTAACCTGACGACAATCTTGAACTAGGACTCCGAAGTCTATTTGTGCTTCTGCTTCAAAGTCTTTTCCCATTTAGAAAATAGTCTATGCCTCCGTTCCTCCTTCCAAAGTGCATAACCTCACACTTTTCCACATTGTATTCCATCTGCCACTTCTTTGCCCACTCTCCTAGCCTGTCCAAATTCTTCTGCAGCCCCCCTGCTTCCTCAATACTACCTGTCCCTCTGCATATCTTTGTATCATCTGCAAATTTAGCAACAGTGCCTTCAGTTCTTTCTTCCAGATCATTAATGTATATTGTGAATGAAGAGGCTGGGGAGATTTTCTCTTCAAAAAAGGTTAGTGGGAGACCAGAAGGAGCTCTTCCAGATTTTGAAAGCGGCCTTGACACAGAGACAATGGACAGAATTCTCCCAAGGCCCCACTAACGTGTTCAATGGCAGGCATGGTGCTTCAAGAAGATGACCATCAACATTGTACCAAAGAATAGCCAAGCAGCGTGTATTAATGACTATCATCCAGTGGCTCTGACATCCATCATTATGAAGTGCTTTGAAAGGTTAGTCATGGCACGAATCAACTCCAGCCTCCCGGATTGCCTTGATCCACTACAGTTCGCCTTTCGCTGCAACAGGTCCACAGCAGACACCATCTCATTGGCCCTGCTCTCAACACTGGAACCTAGATAACAAAGACACCTATGTCAGACTCCTATTTATTGACCAGAGCTAAGCCTTCAACTCTATTATTCCTACGAAACTCATCTCTATACTCTGTGGCCTGGGTCTCGGCTTCTCCCTCTGCGACTGGATCCTGAACTTCCGAACCCACAGACCACAATCAGTAAAGATAGGCAACAACACCTCCTCCACGATCATCCTCAACACTGGTGCCCCACAAGGCTGTGTCCTCAGCCCCCTACTATACTCCTTATACACCTATGACTATGTGGCTAAATTACCCTCCAACTCGATTTTCAAATTTGCTGATGACACCAACGTAGTGGGTCGGATTTCAAACAATGACGAGACAGAGTACCGGAATGAGATAGAGAATCCGGTGAACTGGTGTGATGACAATAATCTCTCCCTCAATGTCAACAAAATGAAGGAGATTGTCATCGACTTCAAGAAGTGTAGAGGAGAACATGCCCCTATCTGCATCAATGGGAATGAAGTAGAAAGGGTCGAGAGCTTCAAGTTTTTACGTGTCCAGATTATTCACGGCGCCCCATGCTGCTCTTGCTCATGTATTTGCTTTGTTTGGCTCCCTGTTCCACACTGTAACCAATCATTGTTTGTCGATGTACCATTTGTCAATGTTCTCTGTTATTATTCTTTTGACTACTCTGTACATACTGTGTACATTCCCTCAGCCGCAGAAAATTACTTTTCACTGTACTTCGATACACGTGACAATAAATCAAATTAAAATCAAATCAACATGTTCCCCCATGCCGACACTATAGTTAAAAAAGCCCACCAAGGACTCTACTTTCTCAGAAGACTTAGGAAAATTGGCATGTCAGCTACGACTCTCACCAACATTTACAAATGCACCATTGAAAGCATTCTTTCTGGTTGTATCACAGCCTAGTATGGTTCCTGCTCAGCCCAAGACTGCAGGAAACTATAAAAGGTCGTGAATGTAGCCCAGTCCATCACGCAAACCAGCCTTCCATCCATTGACACTATCTATAATTCCTGCTGCCTCGGAAAGGCAACCAACATGATTAAGGACCCCACGCACCCCGGACATACTCTCTTCCACCTTCTTCCGTCAGGAAAAAGATACAAAAGTTTGAGGTCACGTACCAACCGACTCAAGAACAGCATCTTCCCTGCCATCAGACTTTTGAATGGACCTACCTCGTATTAAGTTGATCTTTTCTCTCCACCCTAGCTATGACTGTAACATTAAATTCTGTAGTCTCTCCTTCCTTCCCTATGTACAGTATGCGTTATCTGTATAGCATGCACGATGAGTTCTCCCAGTGAGCCAGAGAAGACACAGCCAGAGTGAGACAGCAAAGATTAAGTTTGGGAATTTGAATCTAGGTGGGAATTCGAAGCTTGGGGGGGGGGGGGGGGGGGGGGGGGGGAGGAGGGTAAGTGACTGGAAAGTAGTTTTTTTTTTTCATTGTCTAATTTATTTATTTTTTCTTTCGTTTTTTGGAATTGTAGTTGTATAAGTTTACCTAAGGTTTAAGACATGGCAGGACATCTCAGACCCGTGTCATGCTCCTCGTGTGCGATGTGGGAGCTCAGGGACACGTCCACTGTCCCTGGCTCCTTCACGGCCTGCAAAACAGATATACCGTTTTGGATACTGTTGAGGGAGATGGCTCACCAGGGGAAGGCAGCAACAGCCAGGTTCATGGCACCGGGGTTGGCTCTGCTGCACAGCTGGGCAGGAAGACGAATGGCAGGGCTATAGTGATAGGGGACTCAATCGTAAGGGGAATAGACAGGCAGTTCTGCGGATGCAATCGAGACTCCAGGATGGTATGTTGCCTCCCTGGTGTAAGGGTCAAGGATGTCTCGGAGTGGCTGCAGGACATTCTGGGGGGTAGGGTGAACAGCCAGCTGTCGTGGTGCACATAGGCACCAACGATATGGGTAAAAAATGGGACGAGGTCCCACAAGCTGAATTCAGGGAGTTAGGAGTTAAACTAAAAAGTAGGACCTCAAAGGTAGAAATCTCAGGATTGCTACCAGGGACACGAGCTAGTCAGAGTAGGAATGTCAGGATAGATAGGATGAATGTGTGGCTCGAACGATGGTGCAAGAGGGAGGGATTCAAATTCCTGGGGCATTGGAACCGGTTCTGGGGGAGGTGGGACCAGTACAAACTGGACGGTGTGCAGCTGGGCAGGACTGGAACCGATGTCCTAGGGGGGGTGTTTGCTAGAGCTGTTGGGGAGGGTATAAACTAATGTGGCAGGGGGATGGGAACCGATGCAGGAAGTTGGAAGGTAGTAAAACAGGGACCAAAATATAAGGCAGTAAGGGGGAAAGTGTAAGGCAGAGAAGCCATAGTCAAAAATCAAAAAGGGCGACAGTACAAGGTACAGTGACTGAGGGGAGCTCAGTGAATAGGACCAGTAATACTAAAAGGAATAAAACGGGAAGTAAAAACATTAATGGTAAGCAACGCAGCAGGTTGTTACATGAAGATATGGGTTCAACAACAAGGAAAATGAGGAGAAAAGTTAAGAGGAAATATAACTTAGGACAGGTTACTAATCGAGGTGTTAAGATTCAGAACAGAGGTAAAAAAGCCAACATAAGTGTCCTTTACCTGAATGCTCATAGTATTCGGAATAAGGTAAATGGGTTGATGGCGCAAATCATCGCGAATGACTATGATTTAGTGGCCATTACTGAAAAATGGTTAAAGGATGGTCACGACTGGGAGTTAAATATCCGAGGGTATCAAACTATTCGGAAGGACAGAGTGGATGGTAAGGGAGGGGGTGTAGCTCTGTTATTTAAGGATGACATCTGGGTAATAGTAAGGGATGACATCGGTGCTATGGAGGATAAGGTTGAATCCATTTGGGTGGAAATCAGGAATAGTAAGGCAAAAAAGTCACTGATAGGAGTAGTCTATAGGCAACCAAATAGTAACATTATGGTGGGGCAGGCAATAAACAAAGAAATAACGGATGCATGTAGAAATGGTACAGCAGTTATCTAGGGGGATTTTAATCTACATGTCAATTGGTTTAACCAAGTCGGTCAAGACAGCCTTGAGGAGGAGTTTATAGAACGTATCCGCGATAGTTTCCTAGAACAGTATGTAATGGAACCTATGAGGGAACAAACGGTCCTAGATCTGGTCCTGTGTAATGAGACAGGATTGATTCATGATCTCATAGTTAGGGATCTTCTCGGAAGGAGCGATCACAATATGGCGGAATTTGAAATACAGATGGAGCGTGAGAAGGTAAAATCAAACACTAGTGTTTTGTGCTGAAACAAAGGAGATTACAATGGGATGAGAGAAGAACTAGCTAAGGTAGACTGGGAGCAAAGACTTTATGGTGAAACAGTTGAGGAACAGTGGAGAACCTTCCAAATGATTTTTCACAGTGCTGAGCAAAGGTTTATACCAACAAAAAGGAAGGATGGTAGAAAGAGGGAAAATCGACCGTGGATAGCTAAGGAAATAAGGGAGAGTATCAAATTGAAGGAAAAAGCATACAAAGTGGCGAAAATTAGTGGGAGACTAGAGGACTGGGAAATCTTTAGGGAGCAACAGAAAGCTACTAAAAAAGCTATAAAGAAGAGTAAGATAGATTATGAGAGTAAACTTGCTCAGAAATATAAAAACAGATAGTAAAAGTTTCTACAAATATATAAAACAAAAAAGAGTGGCTTAGGTAAATATTGGTCCTTTAGAGGATGAGAAGGGAGATTTAATAATGGGAGATGAGGAAATGGCTGAGGAACTGAACAGGCTTTTTGGGTCGGTCTTCACAGTGGAAGACACAAATAACATGCCAGTGACTGATAGAAATGAGGCTATGACAGGTGCGGACAGGTGAGATGATTGTCATCACTAAGGAGGTAGTGATGGGCAAGCTAATGGGGCTAAAGGTAGACAAGTCTTCTGGCACTGATGGAATGCATCCCAGAGTGCAAAAAGAAATGGCTAGGGAAATTGCAAATGCAGTAGTGATAATTTACCAAAATTCACTAAACTCTGGGGTGGTCCCGGCAGATTGGAAATTTGCAAACGTGACACCACTGTTTAAAAAAGGAGGTAGGCAGAAAGCGGGTAATTATAGGTCAGTGAGCTTAACTTCGGTAGTAGGGAAGATGCTGGAATCTATCATCAAGGAAGAAATAGCGAGGCATCTGGATGGAAATTGTCCCGTGGGCAGACGCAGCATGGGTTCATAAAGGGCAGGTCGTGCCTAACTAATTTAGTGGAATTTTTTGAAGACATTACCAGTGCAGTAGATAATGGGGAGCCAATTCACTAGGCCATTCACTAGGTTTCACTAGGTTAATCCCAGAGCTGAAGGGGTTGGATTACGAGGCGACTTTGAGTAGACTGGGACTGTACTCGTTGGAATTTAGAAGGATGAGGGGGGATCTTATAGAAACATATAAGATTATGAAGGGAATAGATAGGATAGATGCGGCCAGGTTGTTTCCACTGGCCGGTGAAAGCAGAACTAGGGGGCATAGCCTCAAAATAAGGGGAAGTAGATTTAGGACTGAGATTAGGAGGATCTTCTTCAGCCAAAGGGTTGTGAATCTATGGAATTCCTTGCCCAGTGAAGCAGTAGAGGCTCCTTCATTAAATGTTTTTAAGATAAAGATAGATAGTTTTTTGAAAAATAAAGGGATTAAGGGTTATGGTGTTCGGGCTGGAAAGTGGAGCTGAGTCCACAAAAGATCAGCCATGATCTCATTGAATGGCGGAGCAGGCTCGAGGGGCCAGATGGCCTCCTCCTGCTCCTAGTTCTTATCTTCTTATGAAACAATACTTTTTCACTGTCTACTAATACATGTGACAATAATAAATCAAATCAAATCAAAGAATATGGCGGGAGGCCAGAAAACAGTGTGAATTTACAGCGGGATCTTCCACTGCTTCCCATCATGGTGGGTCAGAAAACCCGCCAGAGGCTGTCGTGAACCTCATTTGCATGTCGTTAATGGGATGCAGATGATGGCCTGACACTCCTCCACGTCAGATTCTCCATGATGCTGGCAGGAAACAAACTGGCGTGAAACACATTCGGAATAATGTGGCATTCAGAGATCGGGAGTTACCTGAACAGCCCCGGGGGCTGCCTCCAGAGTTCAAGATGGAGGCCGCCCACAACCCTCGACCCTGGAACACCACAGCAATGTGTCGGGGAGTGTCTGTAGTGGGCCTTCCAGTTGAGGTATTCTGGGGGGGATCTATCTTTAAGCCTCAGATTGTTCCTGGAGCTCCATCTCGTTCTCAGGAGGTCCACCTCCTTGTCTCAAAGGACAAAGAGCAAAGAAAGGTACAGCACAGGAACAGGCCCTTCGGCCCTTCAAGCCAGTGCTCATCATGACGCCCTAACTAAAAAAAATCCCTTCTGCCTTTACTCGGTCCGTATCCGTCTATTTCCTTCCTATTCATGTATCCATCCAGGTGCCTCTTAAATATTGCTAGTGTGCCTGCTTCCACCACATCCTCTGGCAGCACATTCTAGGCACCCACCACTCTCTGTGTGAAAAACGTACCCCGTACATCTGTCTAAAACTTTCCCCCTCCCACCTTGAACCTTTGCCCCCTTATAATTGACACATCCACCCTTGGAAAAAGCCTTTGATTACCCATCCTGTCTATTCCTCTCATAATTTTGTAGACCTCTATCAGGTCTCCCCTCAGTCTCTGTCTTTCCAGTGAAAATAATCCTGGTTAGTTCAACCTTTTCTCATAGCCAACACTCTCAGGACCATGCAACATCCTGATGAGCTTTCTTTGCACTCTCTCCAAAGCTTCCACGTCCTTCTGATAATGCGGTGACCAGAACTGCACGCAATACCCCAAATGTCGCCTAACCAAGGTTTTATACAGTTGCAACATGATTTCCCAACTCTTGCACTGAATGCCCCGGCCGATGAATGCAAGCATGCCATATGCCTTCTTGATCACCTTGGCCACCTGCGTTGCCACTTTTAGGGAACTGTAGGCCTGCATGCCCAGATTAAAAACTCCATCTGCCATTTCTGTTGTGCCCAAATCTCCAATCGATCTATATCCTGTTGTATTCTCTGAAAATCCTCGGCACTATCAGCAACTCTGCCAATCATTGTGTCATCCGCAAACTTACTAATCAGACCACCCACATTTTCATATCATTTTTATACACTACAAACAATTGAGGTCCCAGCTCTGATATTTGCAGAACACCACAAGCTACATTCTCCATTCGGAAAAACACACTTCCACCGCTACTCTCTGTCATCTATCACCAAGCCAGTTCTGTATCCATCTAGCCAGCCCACCCTGAATCCCATGTGATTTTAATTTTTGTACCAGTCTGCCACGTGGGACCTTGTCAAATGCCTTACTAAAGTCCATATAAACTACATCCACAGCCCTTCCCTCATCAATTTACTTTGTCACCTCTTCAAAAAACTCAATCAAGTTGGTGAGGTCAAGTTGGCATGACCTTCCCCGTACAAAACTATGTTGCCTGTCATTAACAAGTCCATTTTCCTCCAAATGTGCAGATATCATGTCCTTCAGTATCTTTTCCAAAAACTTCCCCACCACTACCCTCTTGCTCCTAATATATGCATAAAACGCCTTGGGATTCTCCTTGACTGTGTTTGCATTTCATGGCTCCTTTTAGCCCTCCTAATTCCATGTTTAAGCTCGTTCCTACTTTCACAGTACTCCTCAAGCGCTCTGTCAGTTTTTAGATACCTAGACCTAACATATGCTTCCTTTTTCCTTTCGACTAAGCTTAAAATTTCGCTTGTCATCCATGGTTCCCGAATCCTGCCATTTCTATCCTTCATTTTTGCGGGGATATGCCTGCCCTGCACTTCAATCAACTAGCCTTTAAAAGCTTTCCACATGTCAGATGTGGATTTGCCCTCAAATAGCCACTCCCAATCCACATTCCCCAGTTCCTGTCCAATTTGGATGTAATTGGCCCTCGCCCAATTCAGCACCCTCAACTGTGGGCCACTTTTGTCCTTATCCATGACTGCTTGAAATCTTATGGAATAATGGTCGCTAAGCCCCAAATGCTCCCCCAATAAAACATCAACACCTGACCTGGCTCATTTCCCACTACCAAGTCTAGTATGCCCCCCTCCCTGGTTCGATTGTCAACATACTGTATCAACATGCCCTCGTGGACACATCTAACAAATTGCTCTCAATCCGAGCCCCTGGATGTAAAGGATTCCCAGTCAATATGGGGGAAGTTAAAGTCGCCCATCACAACTACGCTGCTTTTTTCACACCTTTTCAGTATCTGACTACACAACTGTTCCTCTGTCTCCTGCGGGCTGTTGGGAGGTCTATAGTACACTCCCAACATTGTGATTTCACCCTTCTTATTCCTGAGCTCCATCCATAATACTTCACTACAAGATCCCTCCAATGTGTCCTCCCTCAACATAGCTGTAACCTGCTCCCTAATCAGCAATGCAATTCCCCAAACTCTTTTGTTTCCCCTTCTGTCCCGTCTAAAACAATGATATCCCGCAATGTTAAGCTGCTAGTCCTGTCCCTACTTTAACCATGTCTCCGCAATTGCAATTACATCATAGTTCCATGCAGTAATCCAGGTTCTCAGTTCATCTGTCTTACCTGTGATACTTCTTGCATTGAAATAAAACACACTCCAGACCTACAGTCCCGCTGAGCCCTGCGACTTCCCTCTGCTCTTACTCTGCGCTTTGTTTACCTCAGTCTCACTTTTTTCCCCAGTCTTTACACTTGCTGGCCTGTTGTTCCAGTTCCCACCCACCCATCTCAGAGTGCTGACGGAGATCTAAATTCATTTTCAGTAGATCTACATGTCTTCAATAGTACAAGTTGGTTATTTTAGTTAATGTTTTGAAATTATTATCCCTCCTAATTCTTACCCCACCCAGTAGCTCTCCTGAAGACATGTATAGAATTGCAGGAGTGAACCAATATCTTATAATTTCATGGCTCAGTTAAATATCATTGTGCAGTGTGATGTATCCTTCCACAATGTTACAACTAATTAATCATTGACTGCCTTTGACAAGAATTGTTCCCTTGTAATAATTAATGGGCCTTTATTAGTAAATCCAGTGAAAAGTGATGTGTGATATTTTTCACTTATCTACATGAGCTTGGACATAAATAAAAAATGGATTTGATTTACAATGAATTTCAACAAGTTGACTTCTGCTAGAATCATTGCATCTGTATTGGTCAATTTAGCAAAATTAGTAATTAATCTACAATACATCTCCCTCGAGTGGATTAAGATGAAATGATATTTTCTGTTTCAAAGATTATTTTTAACACTTATACCTGCAGAGATTTAGTTAGGATTGTTGTTTTAAGATTGATGTAAGCAACTAAGAGACATATAGATGGAATGAAAAGGTCTACAGTGTAAATAAATTATTTTGCCAGAAAGAATTACAGAGATGGTATAGCTTTATTCACTCAATACTTTTTTTTTGGAAGGATTCTTGTTAGAAATAAAAAGTAGTGAAAACTGTCTTTGTAGAATCATTATGGTGCTAATTTAATAATTTGGTGAAGAGCGGAAGGTTCATTTAAGCAATGTGCAAAAATTAATATTGCAGAAATTAAACATGGGGTGGATTCTCCACCGCCCGCTGCTGGTAGCAGAGTTCCTGACCAGCAGCTCAGCCCTTTGGCTTCCTCTTTCTTGCAACAAGAAGCACTTAGCTGCCTTTGATGTGGTGAAGGGCTGTCAATCATAGCAAGAGTGTTTATAAACATTGTGGTTAGCATCAAAGCAGGGTAGTGGAGATGTATTCAAGCATGAAGGGAAAGATCAATGAACAATCCATCAAGCAGCTGTCTCTGGGGTAATAAAACTTTCAATCACTGGCTAATGCAATGTATGTTTTAGGGGCAGCACGGTAGCATTGTGGATAGCACAATTGCTTCACAGCTCCAGGGTCCCCGGTTCGATTCCGGCTTGGGTCACTGTCTGTGCGGAGTCTGCACGTCCTCCCCGTGTGTGCGTGGGTTTCCTCCGGGTGCTCCGGTTTCCTCCCACAGTCCAAAGATGTGCAGGTTAGGTGGATTGGCCATGATAAATTGCCCTTAGTGTCCAAAATTGCCCTTAGTGTTGGGTGGGGTTACTGGGTTATGGGGATAGGGTGGAGGTGTTGACCTTGGGTAGGGTGCTCTTTCCAAGAGCCGGTGCAGACTCGATGGGCCGAATGGCCTCCTTCTGCACTGTAAATTCTATGATATTCTATGTTTGCTGTGTTAAATTGAATGGAAGTTATGCATTTCAAAGGTGGTCAACGGGTTTCAAACTCTTTGAAGTGTACTGAGCTTGCAAGGAAGTCTTTAACATTTGTAACAGCTGCTACTTTGAACACTTCAGGCTGAGGCAGAAACTGGTAGGAAAGGGTAAGTGAAAATGCAGTGATTTTACAACATACTGCCTGGACTGCTCTTCATCTTTCAGGCAGGGGTCACTGATTGAGGGGGGGGGGCAGGGTTTGATGGGGTCTGTGATGGGAAGATCTTTGTTAGGGTTCTGATGGGGGGGGATCGCTTTTGGGGCTCTGATGGGGTGTTCTGATGGGGGTCTCTGGTGGGATGTCACTGTTGGGGGTCTCTGTGGGGGCGCTCTGTTGGGGTCTGATGGGGAGTCAGAAGTGCTGTCCCTGTTGGGGGTCTGATGGGAGTTTTGGTCACCTTCATGCATACATGCTGTGGGGGCGTGACTCATTATTCCTATGGTGGTGGGGGGGAGAATGCCCCTACCTATCAGCAGAGTGGGGTACAGAATTTGCATTGTGGTGGGGAGGGGGAGATTGCTGATGGACCTTGGTGTTGGGCCGCCCGCTCAAAATGGCGGCCCGATACTGGGATTTCGATGTAATCCTGTGAGCTCCATGTCATGCACAAGATTTGCATGGGAAAGAAGCGGGAATCACATATTGGGCCCCACTTCTAGCACTAGTGGAGGAGCAGTTCTACTCTGGTGGGAGCCCTTAGTCTCCCAAATAGAGAATCCTGCCCAGAACCTTAAAAATAAATAGAGGCACACTTGTTAGTCTAAAGAAAATGATGTTTGAAGGATTTGGGATTTGATGTTGAAAACTAAGTATTTTTGCCCAGGAAATTGCTAAGGATGATAATTATTTCTTTTCCTAAAGCTTATTCAATTTAGCTTAAGCATTAAAAGGTTGAAATGAGCTTATAATGTAAAGTTTGCATAAGATGCCCTTGCATTTCTTTATTGTACCTCTGCAATAATTGAGGACAATGGCAACGATGTCTGAGAAAGTTTTGTAAGGGCCCCGAAGAATCCAGCACGAGTTTTAAGGATACAAAATAATAAAGTTTATTTACTATAACAATATATACATAGTAACTTCCCTTGCTACCTTCTCCTTCCTCCTGGTTCCTGGACTGGCCAGCTTATTTATAGTAGGAATTTCTCCGCCCCCCCTCATTGGGGAAGTTCATACTCCCATAGGATTGTGGGATAATCATTAGTCCCCAGCCAATCGTCAGTAGGCAGGTTATAACATCCCTCCCCCCCAAAGTCCAAGGAATCCACCGTAGGCCCTGGCGAAGGAAGGCGTCGAACTCGTTTGGCCGCAGGCCGGACGCCATTTGCACGCGGCGCTGGATCAGGCGGCGTATAACGAGATGGAGACCGGCGCTTCCGTGATGAACGGCGCGGTTGTACATCCACGGCCTGTGGACCCGAGGATTCCCCCTCTGATTCATCCTGTGTCTCCATCTCGGAGTCAGAGTCTGCTGCCTCCGTCATGTCAGCGTCTCTGTCCCCATTCGGTCCCGTCATGACCTGCGCAGGCTTCGAGTGAGGCACCAGTGGAAGATTTGGAGGACTACCTTCCCTTGTTTCTGGTCTTTGCCGCTGTTGAACTGAGCTCCGGGGGCGGGGAATCTTTTGCGGGGATGATCTTCTGGACCGGACGTGGTCTACATGTTTTCGCTGGAGACGACCCTGGGCTTGCACTTGGTACAATATAGGGCCCGTTTGGCGAAAGATTACCCCAGGAACCCATTGGGCACCACCAGCAAAATTCCGCACGAATACTGGGTCACCGGGCGCAAACTGCCGAATCGGACGATGCTGAGACAATCCCGGTCCCTGCCGTTCTTGTGTGCGGCGTACTTTTGCGCCAATGTCCGGGAAGACCATACTAAGGCGTGTGCGAAGTCTCCGGCCCATTAGGAGTTCTGCGGGAGCTACCCCAGTCACTGTATGGGGGGTGGTCCTGTACGTAAACAAAAACCGAGCCAGTCTCGTGTCCATTGATCCGGAAGACTGCTTCTTTAGGCCTCTTTTGAATGTTTGCACTGCACGCTCTGCCAACCCATTTGAAGCCGGGTGGTAAGGGGCAGTGCGGATATGGCGGATGCCATTCATCTTTGTAAACCTAGCAAACTCCTCACTCGTGAATGGAGTGCCATTATCCGTGACCAGCACCTCGGGGAGGCCATGCGTGCTAAATGATAAACGCATTTTTTCAATTGTTGCGCAGGACGTTGTCCCCTGCATCTTATGCACCTCCAGCCATTTAGACTGGGTGTCAATTAGTAGAAGGAACATGGATCCCTGAAAAGGGCCTGCGAAATCTGCATGTAAGCGTGCCCAAGGCCGCCCTGGCCATTCCCAGTGATGTAGGGGCGCGGCCGGCGGAAGCTTCTGATGCTCCTGGCAAATGGAGCAGTTTTGGGCCACCTTCTCAATGTCGGTGTCGAGGCCTGGCCACCAGACATAACTCCGGGCCAACATTTTCATCTTGGTCACGCCCGGATGCCCATTGTGCAAGTCTGATAATATCAGCTCCTGGCCTTTTTCCGGGACAACCACACGCGTCCCCCACAAGAGGATGCCGTCTTCCACGCTGAACTCTGACAGCTTGGAGGAAAATGCCCGTAACTCGCCTGGGAGCTGTCTATGCTGCCCACCATACAGGACTATGTGCCGAACCTTTGACAGGACAGGCTCCGTCTGGGTCCACTCACGGATCTGTGATGCCGTGACAGGCAAGGTGTCCATAAAATTTAGGGTTGCGACCACCTCACCGGTCGTGGGGGTCGACATGGGGCCGGTCGATAAAGGCAATCGGCTCAGTGCGTCGGCATTTGCTATCTGCGTACCTGGTTTGTGCTCCAGAGAATACTCATATGCAGCAAGCAACAAAGCCCAGCACTGGATCCGTGCAGAAGCAATGGGCGGTATCGGCTTATCCTCTCTGAAGAGTCCCAGCAGGGGCTTATGATCAGTCACGATAGTGAAATGGCGGCCGTACACATACTGGTGGAAGCGTTTCACCACGAAAACCACTGCCAGGCCCTCCTTCTCGATCTGCGCGTACTTCTTCTCCGCTGCAGTCAATGTGCGGGAGGCGAAAGCTATCGGTCGCTCGGCCCCGTTCTCCATCTTGTGGGACAGGACAGCCCCAATACCATACGGGGATGCATCACATGTGACGAGCAAAGGCTTTCCCGGATCATAGTGGGTTAGTAACCCAGACGACGACAATTGTTGCTTTACCCGCCGGAAAGCGGTTTCTTGCGGCTGACCCCAAACCCAGGTGTGATTTTTCTTTAGCAGCAGGTGTAAGGGGGCCAGCGTAGTTGCCAGATTGGGGAGGAACTTCCCGTAATAGTTTACGAGACCGAGAAAAGAACGAAGATGCGAAGTGTCAGTCGGGGTGGGGGCATGTTGAATTGCACGCACCTTCTCTGCGACGGGGTGCAGACCCTCGCGGTCCACCCGATAACCTAGGTAGACTACTTCTTTTGCCTGAAATACGCACTGTGTGACGTAAACGGACTCCAGCCTCCGAAAGGCGTTTAAGGACAGCCTCCAGATTTTCCAAATGCTCTTGCTCCGACGTCCCTGTAATCAACACGTCATTTAGGTAGACAGCCACACGTGGTAAACCTCTCAAAATGCCCTCCATAACACGTTGAAAAATTGCGCAGGCAGAGGATACTCCAAAGGGCAACCGTGTATATTCATACAGGCCCCGGTGTGTGTTAATTGTTACATATGGTCGGGAGGCAGGGTCCAGCTCCAACTGCAGGTAGGCGTGACTCATATCTAATTTTGTGAATGAGAGTCCGCCTGCAAGTTTCGCGTAGAGATCCTCTATGCGAGGCATTGGGTATCGGTCGAGTCGGGAAACTGTATTCACTGTAAGTTTATAGTCACCACACAAGCGAACTGTGGCATCTGGCTTCATTACTGGCACAATTGGTGCTGCCCAGTCAGCAAAACGGACATGCCTGATAATACCCAAACTCTCCAAACAAGTGAGCTCCCCTTCTACCTTCTCGAGTAAAGCGTAAGGCACCGGGCGCGCCCGGAAATAGCGCGGTGTGGCTCCTGGTTCAACTTGGATACGGGCTACGGCCCCTTTTATTTTCCCCAGACCAGGCTGGAATACCTCTGGGTATCGTCCTAGCACCTCAGTCAACCCTCCAGAAACTGTTTGGAGGATGTGCTGCCATTGCAACCGCAAATGGCGCAACCAGTCCCGACCCAACAGGCTGGGCCCATGGCCACGCACTACGATAAGTGGGAAACGCCCCTCCTGGCGTCCATAGACAACAGGGGTCATTGTAGTTCCTGCAATGTCCAGTGGTTCCCCCGTGTAGGTGGCCAACCTGGCCTGAGAGTCAGTTAGTGTAAGGGTCTGTATACCCTGCTTGATGCGGTCGAATGTCCTCTGGGCGATCACGGAGACCGCTGCGCCAGTGTCCAACTCCATCTCCAGCGGGTGGCCATTGACCCGTACTGTCACCTTAATGGGGGCCACACGGGGAGCTGCCACACAATGCAGCTGCAGGCAGTCGTCCTCCGTCTCCACGTCCTCAGGAGTGGTCGCCGCAGGTTCATCCACATGGAAGGTACGGCCTCTGGGCTGGTCCCAGTTACGGCCCCTGGGCTGGTCCCAGTTTCGGTCGGAACGACGGCGCCTCTGGCGTCCCCAGGACCGCCGTCCGCGACGGGGTCGGCGCCTACAAGTCTGACACGGACATGGCTCCTCATCCATTGGCTCTGGAGAAGGCTCCCTTCGGGGAGGAATGTCCGATGGCCACTGGCGTCGGTCTGGTCGTTGCCTCGCCCAAGGTACCGCAGGAGTGCGGGGGGACGTTTTTTGGGCGGAAAGGGTTTCGCCCCAAGGCATGCACTTCCATTCCCTGTAGCTCCTGTACTCCTCGCTCTGCACTCTCTCGGGACAAGACTATTTGTATTGCCTGTTGAAAAGTCAATGTTGGCTCCGCTAACAACTTTCTCTGGGTGGCCGCATTGTTAATACCGCAAACCAAACGGTCGCGTAACATTTCTGACAAGGTCTCACCATAGTCACAGTATTCCGCAATCCCGCGTAGCCTGGATAAAAAATCGGCAAGGGATTCTCCAGGGGTCCTCTCAGCGGTATTAAACCGGTAACGCTGGACTATCGTGGACGGGGTTGGGTTAAAGTGTTGCCCCACTATATTCACAAGTTCGTCAAACGTTTTGGTGTCCGGCGCAGCTGGGTACATAAGGCTCCTAATCACCCCAAACGTATGCGGTCCGCAGGCGATGAGCAATATGACCACCTGGCGCTCGTTTTCAGTGATATTGTTTGCCCGGAAATAGTAACACATCCATTGCGTGTACTGGTTCCAGCTTTCCAGCGCAGCATCAAAAACATCCAAACGTCTGTACAGAGGCATGGTATAATAGAAAACAACTTCCAACGTGTATCCAACAAAAATCCAAGGAGGTGGCTTCAGCAGTGTAAACAGCTATTCACTTTTACCTTCGTCGCCAGTTTTGTAAGGGCCCCGAAGAATCCAGCACGAGTTTTAAGGATACAAAATAATAAAGTTTATTTACTATAACAATATATACATAGTAGTAGCAGTAACTTCCCTTGCTACCTTCTCCTTCCTCCTGGTTCCTGGACTGGCCAGCTTATTTATAGTAGGAGTTTCTCCGCCCCCCTCATTGGGGAAGTTCATACTCCCATAGGATTGTGGGATAATCATTAGTCCCCAGCCAATCGTCAGTAGGCAGGTTATAACAGAAAGCTATTGATGATAAACAACTCAAATTGGAAGAGGGACTTGTCAGATTTGAATCAAGAATCAAATTCAAAAAAGGTGAGTTTTATTTTTAATTTTCACTGCTGATAGAGTACTCCACTCCATTAATGACAAGACTTTAAACCAAGTTCTTGCCTGCTCTCTGAGGTGAGTGTTAAAGGTCCCTTGCCACTTTGCAAGCAAGGGCAGGGGAGGTGCCTCGTATAAAAAAAAAGTTTTTTAGAGTACCCAATTCATTTTTTCCAATTAAGGGACAATTTAGCGTGGCCAATCCACCTACCCTGCACAATGTGCAAACTCCATACGGACAGTAACCCGGAACTGCAATTGAACCTGGGATCTCAGTGCCATGAGACAGTAGGGCTAACCACTGCCCCACTGTGCTGCCCAGGAAGGTGCCTAGTTAACATTTATTTGAATACTGTTAGTGAGACTTATACTATTTGGCTGACACATTTCTCTATATCACAGCACAATTACACACCAAAAGTTCTTAATTGGCTGTAAAGTTTGGGATGGCTATGACCTTCTTTTCCTATAAAAGGCACTTAAATGTTTTATGAACTCAAAGTATTAATCTGACGGGAATTCACCGGCCTCCCAGCGGCATGTTTATCAGCAGTGGGAATCAGCACGCCATTCACGGGCGGCTGGATTCTCTGCTCTCGCCGTTCTCAATGGGATTTCCCATTGAAGTAACTACATGCCACCGGGAAACCCTTGGCTGGAGCGCTGCTGGCGGGAGCAGAGAATCGTGTCACCAGAAAACGGCCGAAGAATTCTGGCCTCTGTTTCTCTCTCCAAAGATGCTGCCAGACCTGCTGAGCTTTTCCAGCATTTCCTGTTTTTATCTTTTTTTGTTTGTTAACCAATGTAAATCACAAATCACACTGTGACTACAGTGCATTATCACTACTTGTCAATTTCCGCATCCTGTGTTATTTGACATATTCATAATGGCATTCTCCACCATTGCCTCATGTTTATTTTCCATCACTGCCAAAGCTCACCTTCCACAGCTGATCTCCACTCCACCCTGCATATCTGTCACAATGACTTCTCCTTCCTTGTCCGTATAATCACTCTGAAATCTCCTAAGTAGCCCTTAATCTATTTTCTTTGCAAATCTTTATTTTTTGCAAAGCAGAAAAGATAATTTGCCATTTAAACAGCAAGAATTTAAAAAACGTCATATATATGTTATGAATCTATTATACATACGGGTATACACTTGTACATACATTTATGAAACTATTTAATATAGGTGTACATTTACCATATATTTTATGATGCTGTTACACATATCTGCCTTCTTTCTCTAAATGCACCATCTGAACACTTGTGGTCACCTTCAGTTCTTATAATAGAAACATAGAAAAAGGAGTAGGAGGAGTCCATTCGGCTCTTTGCACCTGCTCCACCATTCATTATGATCATGGTTGGTCATGCAACTCAATAGCCGAAACCCGCCATCTCCCCATATCCTTTGATCGCCTTCACCCCAAGTGCTATATCTAACTGTTTCTTGAAAACATATAGGACAAAATCTACTGGGTGCGTTATGCCCATGTCAAAGGCAGTGCGGCCGGTAGATGCCGGGTGATCCCTCTTCCGGGATACAACCGGCTCGCCATGCCCCGTGACCACTTTTTAGAAAATCTGCATATTAGAGTGAGACAGCTAGTCTCACCCTAAAATGCATTCCCACAATCTACCCAAGGCATGGGATCTAACCTGCTCGCCTTGGCGATCTCGGGCAAACGCTGTTCAGAGCTGGTCTCCACGCGTGGGGATCTCCCAGGGGATTGGAGACCCCAAGGTACTTGCCTACTGGGCATGGTGACACCCTGGCACTGCCAATGTACACAGGTGGAACTGCCAGCTAGCAGGGAAACTGCCAAATTGTCAGGTTGGCATTTTTCCCATGACAGGGATCGAACACGGGAGTGCCCAGCATGGGTGCAGGCAGGGTCTGAGGACCCCTTTATAGGTGAGTTGAGGCTTGGGGGGGGGGGAGTTTGGGGGTGACACCGGGGGGGGGGGGGGGCTGAGAGATCGAGATGCCATTTTGAGGAGTTCCGGTGAGCAGAGCCCCTCAGTGCATGAAACAAGACTAAGTGTGGCCTCGGCCATGCGTTCCCGCTGAGGCTCCCAATCTACCTGAATGGTTGTTCAATACCATGGTGCTTCTTAGCACTCCGGGCGCCAGGAAACACCCTACTAATCGTGCGCACCATGCAACTTCATTCTCATTTGGGTAGATCACGCCCACAGTGTTTTGACCTGAACTGCTTTCTTTGGGGTCAAATTCCACAGGCTGACCACTCTAGGGGTGAAGAAGGGCTCCATATCACAGTTCTAAATGGTCTATCCCATATCCTCAGACTGTGACACCTGGTTCTGGACACCCCCACCATCGGAGACACCTTTCTTGCATCTATCAGAAACACCAAACTCTTCCATTCTGTTTCCCGTTTCTGCCTTTCTGTTAGGCTATCTTTTGGCATTGAGTCCTGGATATGTCACTGGCAGAACCTTCAAATACGTAGCTGGGCAATCTTCCACATCTACCATAAGCTCTTATCATTGATTCTACCTCACTCCCACATTCTCTCCTGCTTACTTCCACCTCTGCCACATTGCCTATTTCCACTCCCAATATAACAATAGCAAATTCACTATAATTCATTGGGTGCTTTGGGGTGTCCTGAGAATGTGACAAGACAATACACAAATGCATGTTTCCTTCATGGAGAGAAGTTTGGTGCCAAGATCTACCTTGTAGTGTCTAAGTAACATACATTTATCTATTTTATAAGAGCTCAATTGAGATGAGCTTTCACTTTATACATTATCATTCAAATGTCATAATTATAGCTGATGTGGGACTCTTATTTTACCTTCTAATAAGAATCGGTAGTACGGTTGGTGGGAGGTGTCAAAACTATAATTTTATTATTGTTAATTACTCACTTGAATACAGTTGAATAAGAACTGAATAAAAACGTAGAAACAAAATATCAAACAATACATTAAAAAGTCAAGCACATGGCAAAGAGCATAAAACACAAAAGGAAATCACTTTAACACAAACAAAAAGGTAGATGATTCAAGAATTCAAGAACAAAGATCTCGATCACAAGGTTCTATCTTTAAGGGAATTCTTATCTCTGGTTTAACCCCTCACTTACGTTTATTGGCTTCCAATTCTCAGCTGAGATCTCCTGGCTTGTTCAAATGAATGTCTGTTACTTAGAGTATGTTAATCAAACATTGGGTATTACTTAAGATTGACTGGTGTCGTGGGCAGCACTGTAGTACAGTGGTTGGCACTGCTGCCTCACGGCGCCGAGGTCCCAGATTCAATCCCGGCCCTGGGTCACTGTCCGTGTGGAGTTTGCACATTCTCCCCATGTTTGCATGGGTTTGGCCCCACAACCCAAAGATGTGCAAGGTAGGTGGATTGAACACGTTTATCACTGTGATACTTGCAGGTTCACCACTGTTAATGTGCAATCATATTTTTGCCTTTTACAGCTAACATCTAACACTTCACCTTTCGCAATGTTAAATGGCATTTGCCCTGTTGCTAATTCCCTGCAGATCTCAGTGCTTCGCCACAATTAGAATGATTACAATTGATAATTAACTAGATGATACACAGCAGAGAGCAGTTATCTAATTTACAACTTAATCTTGTTCTCAGGAGATAACACTTTAGGCATAAAAGTCTGGTAATGGAGCTCATCAAATGCTTCCTGAAAGATGTATAGATCAGCCATATTATTGTACTTACTAACTGTTAAAGCCGTAAATCTTTAAACCCACGTTCATAATCCATGCAGGCTTGATTTACTCTTAAATTGTTCTTTTCAATCATTTCCAATATTTTTTCTGAAGTCCAGCTGAGAGCACAAAATTTCATAAGCTCATGGGTCTAATGTTCAACCTTTCCAAAGCCACAGAGCCCTTTCATTGATTAAAATGGGAATCACGAACCACTTCAGTTGAAGATCTAAATTCATTGTGTTCTAGTCTTCTGGTATTACCATTGTGTTCAACACATTCGGAAAGAAAATCTGATGTAGCAATCTCAACTTGCGCCTTTAATTTTTCGTAAATTGGATTTCTGTTCTTTTTAAAAATAAATTTAGAGTACCCAATTCATTTTTTTCCAATTAAGGGGCAATTTAGCATGATCAATCCACCTAGCCTGCACATCTTTGGGCTGTGGGTGCAAAACCCACGCTAACACGGGGAGACTGCAAACTCCACATGGGCAGTGACCCAGAGCCGGGATCGAACCTGGGACCTCGGCGCAGTGAGGCAACAGGGCTAACCCACTGTATCACTGTGCTGCCATTCTGTTCTTGATTAATGTTCAAGCCGTTCACTTTTTTGAAAGAGTTTTCATATCCTCTGGCTCATTTACTCCCTCAATGCAAATACCATATTAGTAATAATATTATTTTCCCTTCCACATATGCAGGCAGTTGCAAATTCCGACCTGGTCTCTGCTGAGATAGTTATCAGAAGGCAAACGTGAGGCGCTCTATTTTCCTTGAAGTAGTTTTGGGCAACCCAATGCCGCTGGGAAGGTGCCTCCCACTTTCTCTAATAAAGGGTATGAACTAAACCAAATCAAGTGCCCATAAAATAAAAATGCATGCAAGTATTATGTTGTGAATTAATTCTCATTGTTGATGAAACATGTGATGACCTCAGTTTCTTACTGACTGTGGAAGGGCAATTAAAGTGATTCAAAATTCCCCTCCCTCTGATTTGAATTTGAATATGTCATCACTTATCATATTACATTACGAATTCATGGAAGCCCGCCTTCTCAACCTTGCCTCTCAAAGAACAAAGAAAATTACAACACAGTAACAGGTCCTTCGGCCCTCCAAGCCTGCACCGACCATGCTGCCTGAGGTGTTGTGATCCTCAGGTAAAAGAACCACCAGTCAAAGCATCCTATGGTCATCTGGGACTATGTCGACTTTACATTACCTCATATTATGATCATTAGTTCTGAATCTGCAAATTTTGAATCTGCTCAGGCTTATTTCGAAAGTGTTAACTATGCTTTAGACAAAATATATTCCGATATTAACCCGTCTGAAAGTTTTGCTCCTTTAGAATTTGTGTAGCGGGGCCAATGAGCTCAGTTGGCTAGATGGCTAGTGTGCTGTCCCAAATAACAGCAGCAGGGTTAGATTCCTGTTCTGGCTGAGGTAGATTTGGAACCTCCCGTCTTTGCCCTGTCCCTGATTATAAAAATATGTAAATACCACCACAGTTCCAGAGGACAACAGGATGCTCTCTCCTTTTGACAGAGAGCTGATTGATGGTGATTTAGCCTGAGGACTACCACACCTCAGGCGAGGGGCAAGGTTGAGAAAGCAAGGTTCCGCATTACAAATCAGCCATCCAGCCAACACACCACCGCACGCCCCCCCGCCCCCCACCTCCACCCCTCCCCCTGACAGTAGTAGGCAATGGAAAATCACATCTCACAAAAGGTGCCAAGGAAACAGCTCAGGGTGAGTCTTCAGCAGACAATGAGCTAAGGATCTGCCTTCAGGCGGACAACAAATGGAATGGTGAAATTTGTGCATACCTGCTGTCATATTTGCATTCGCTGCTTTCTACAACACAGGGCATTTGGATTCAAATGATCTGTTAGCCCTAATCTATCCTTAATAAATTGTCTATTAAATACTGAATTTCTCTATTGTGTTATTCAAGTGGGAAGAGTGGTTGACATTTGATACCAGTTCCTCATTTGCATGTAGTTGTTCTTCTGGCCTCTATTATCTGCTGGCTATAATGGCAGCTTTGTCTTATTACACCTATTTTGCTTTTTGTCTTGTGCATTTTCATTACTGTTATTCATTCAAGAATCTTAAATAAAAAGCATCGAGAAAAATATTTGCTTCCTTATTCTTTTTATTTATTTATTTTAAATTTAGAGTACCCAATTCATTTGTTCCAATTAAGGGGCAATTTAGTGTGGCCAATCCACCTACCCTGCACACCTTTGGGTTGTGGGGGTGAAACCCACGTAAACACGGGGAGAATGTGCAAACTCCACACGGACAGTGACCCAGAGCCGGGATCAAACCTGGGACCTCGGCGCCAAGCTTCCTCATTCTGACCTAAAATATGTTTACTTCTTAGCTTCCCTTTCCTCCACGCATTTTTTAAATTGACATTAGAAAATTTGAAATCAAGTTATTTATTTTGCCCCAGTGATGTACAGTATGTAAATATGGATTTGAATACATCCTCCAACAGTTATGTCTTATTTACAAAATAATCTTTAAAACTTGCTGTACCTAATATTTTCAAGCTTAATTGATCAAAGTTCATAGGAAAGAGTGATGTCAGCAATTTTGAGAATCACATGCCCAAGGGACAAAATGGAGAACTTGCACAACATAATTAGGAGGCATAAACATGAATGTGCTCCTTTTGAACAAATTATTTTCAAAAACGTCTAAACTGCTTATAAAAAAACATTTGTGCATATTTCTATGTTAATTACATCGGCATTGCAATTTCACTTTGTAAGAAACATAAAAGGGAATTATGGCCGCTAGATTATGAAATGAGATCTAAAAAAATGATATCCAATTCTTGACATTAAAAAGAGGTCCCTCCCCTGCCCACACCAAATAATTTTCTTTAAGTCTCTAAAGCAAGATGCCAGGCAGGCAAACAGCTCAGACTTCTGCTTATATTAATGTGCAACTGGATTGAGATGCAGGGCAGTGGTGTAGACTAGCTCAAACTCCTACTTCTCTTCCTGTCCTCTTCGCAATTATAATGATCTAGTTGTATTACTGCTTACTGTCTCAGCAACCAGTTCACAACTGTGTTTTGTGCATCACTTGCCCAACTCCAAGCCAGATAATAACTTTCTATTCCGATGCTGTGTCCCAAAGTCTTCAGATGCTCTTCCAAACTTCAGATCAGAGAGTCCTGCTTGTACGAATGTGTTTAAATTGTCTTTATGTCACATATTAAGCACAACCTTCTCTTCACAAGAGATTCTTTTTTGGAAAAGGTTCTGAAAAGCATGATAACTTTTATTGCTTTTATTCACGCAGTCTGTGTTTATTTAAGTTGCTGAAGTCTGCAACACTTTACAATGTGATTTAATTGTTTTTTTCCCCATTTTTGGCAATCGGAAACTTTTTGGCTGCTATTTTTCAATTTGACACTTTTAAAAACATGGGTTGCATATGTAACACATATACTGCATACAATTTGCTGAACTGTAGCCAAAATTAGTGTTTAAAAATGTAGCCTGTTTAACTTTGAAAACATCTTAAAGCTCATCAAAATGTTTTCGAATAAGCCATTGTTTTCCCCAAAAATGTTTTTCAGATATGTTCCCATTTGCACTATTTGTTTAGGAACACTGAATGTAAGGATTGATTTCTGCAATAAAGTTCAGCTTTACCACTTTTCCTAGTCATAATTTAATCCTGCTTAGACTGAAAGGACAGTTTGAATTGAACGGAGTGGCAGAAGTGGTCGGGTAGGGGAGGGTGCGGGGGTGATGCAGAAAGGCCAAGGTTTGAGTGTTCTTCTGAAGCTGTAGCTCAAACTCTGGCTGGATATACCCATGGAGAAGCTTCAGTCTGGAGTGGACTACACTAATCCTAGAGCCATGTTTAATACTTTTAAATAAATTATTTCACAGAATGTGGGCGTCACTGGCTAGGCCAGCATTTGTTGCCCATCCCCAATTGCCTTTGAAAAGGTGGTGGTGAGCTGCCTTCTTGAACTTCTGCAGTCCATGTGTGGCAGGTACATCCACATTGCTCTTCAGAAGCAAGTTCGAGGATTTTGACCCAGTGACAGTGAAGGAAGAGGGATATAGTTGCAAGCCAAGATGGTATGAGGCTTTGTGGGGAGCTTGCAGCAGGTGGTGCTCCCATGCATCTGTTGCCTTGTCTTTTTAGATGGTAGGGATCCCAGGTTTGGAAGGTGCTCTCGAAAGGGCCTTGGTGAGTTGCTGCAGTGCATCTTGTAGATGGCACTCATTGCTGCCTCTGTGCATCGATGGTGGAGGGAATGAATGTTTAAGGTGGTGAATGGGATGCTGGTCAAATGAGCTGCTTTGTCCTGGATGGTGTCAAGCTTCTTGAATGTTGTTGGAATTGCACTCATCCAGGCAAATAATATTCTAATAATAATCTTAATTATTGTCACAAGTACGCTTACGTTAGCAATGCAATGAAGTTACTGTGAAAATCCCCTAGTCGCCACACTCCGGCACCTGTTCGGGTACACTGAGGGAGAATTCAGAATATCTAATTCACTTAACATCACGTCTTTCGGGACTTGTGGGAGGAAATCGGAGCACCCTGAGGAAACCCACGCAGACACAGGGAGAACGTGCAGACTCCATACAGACAGTAACCCAAGCTGGGAATCGAAGCTGGGACCCTGGCGCTGTGAAGCAACAGTGCTAACCACTGTGCTACCGTGCTGGGAGTGCTCCATCACACTCCTGACTACATTAACTAACACTATAATACTAATACTATACCAATACAACATGCTTGGTACCTGATCAGCAAAGCTATTTCATTTACTCGCTGCACCTTGATAAACCTAAAACATCACCAAAATGTGTACATTCACTAATCATAAACACAATTATACAATTGTTCTCCATCGCATAGCCCCGCATTTTGTCCATAACCCATAATTCTCACCCTCAAGTACCTTCTGACACTATTTTGATATAATTTATGGAATCAGCCCCAATCACCTTTCAGGTAGAATGTTCCAGATACCAAATTCTCTGGGTGAAAACATTTAGCTCCATGTGAAAAAGCATCTATGATGAAAATTGCGGTTAGAAAGAACACTTGCTGAAAAGAGGAAGCACTTCAGAGTTAATGGACCGTGAAGAGCTATAATAACAAACAAAGCGAAATCCTCCTTTGAAGTAGCCAGACCTGTCAATCGGGGGGTTGTTGTTATAACTGGCCTGAATCCGTGATGGCGCTTGCGAGTGGAGCGGCTGCGTTGAGAAGAGGCTCCCGCTGGTCTGCGATATTTCGGTGTTTTTGTGGGGGTTTCACGTTGTTTTTCGATCCGATTTCTTCGGCTTTTGGGGCCTGAGGGACGGGCGTCGGGTCGGGCCGGTTTGAAGCCAATGAGGAGCCCTGCGGAAGGGTCTGGCGGCCGGAGGAGCAGGGGGCATCGAGCCTGAAGTGAGCGGCGGGGGAGGAGTTTCGCTCAAGGCAAGGCCTGAATCAAGGACGGGATGTAGAGGGGGAGTAGAGCACATTGGCTGGCCCCTGCTGAAAATGAATGTTTGAGATGTTTGAAGACTGGTCCCGGGGGAAGAGATTTTTTGATTTTCGAAAAAATTTGAATACATTTTTTTTAACTTAATTTTTTAATTTTTAATTTATTTATTTTTATTTCTATTTTTAAAAAATTATTTATTTATTTTAAGATTGAAGAAAGAAGGGGAAAAATAATAAGTCGTAAAAAAAAAAACAGCTGTGAAAAAGGGAGGAAACGTGGGTTCACTGTCGAATGAGAGGACCAGTAAAAGCGCTGACAAGATGGCGGATGCCAGACCGCATGGTGGGGCCGCACTGCTTACGGTGGAAAAGGTGACCGAGGTGATGGCTGTGGAGCTGGAGATGCAGTTTGCGAGGCACATGGAGGCATTGAGGAAGGAGATGGCGGTCACACTGAAATTATTGGTGGAGGAGGCAATCGCCCCGATGAGGATAGATGTGGCAAAGACATCGGCTGAGGTGAGAGAACAAGGTGAAAAGATTAATGAAGTGAAGGTCGAGTCGCAGCACAGTGGCCAGCTCACCTCGATGGGTGACGAGCTGCGGAGGATGGTGGAGGTCAACAGAGGATTCCGAGCAAAGCTCGAGGGCTTGGAGAACCGCTCGAGTCAGCACAATCTGAGAATTGTGGGCTTGCCCGAAGGGTCAGAGGACTCAAGGCCAACAGAGTACTTCGCTAAGATGCTGCCGGAGTTGATGGGGGAGGGTGAAGATCCCTCCCGATATGAACTGGACCGAGTGAACTCATCGGTCGTTAAGGCCGAAACCCAAAGTAAATGTGCCGCCAAGAGCAGTAATTATCTGCTTCCATAAATTCCACATGAAAGGGAAGGTGTTAAGCTGGGCAAATCAGAAGCGGGAGGTGTAGTGGGATGGTGCTAGAGTTTGGATTTACCAGGACTTGACGGTGGAGGTGGCGAAGAGACAAGCGGCGTTCAGCCGAGTGAAGACGGCACTGTACAACAAGAGGATGCGATTTGATATGGTATACCCAGCAAAGCTGAGGGTGAAGTACATCGCCAAAGATTTTTATTTTGAAACGGTGGAGGGGCCTGAGGCGTTCATGAAGGCAGAAGACTTGGGACAGAAGTGAAGAGTGGAGCTGGAAGAGAGATCGTGGACTGTGATTGGAGAGCTGGAAAATGTATAAATGTCATAACTTTCTATTCATTGAGTTGTATTGTAACTTGACTTCACATTGATATAGAGTTTAAGTTATTGTTTGGTTTGATTGGCATTTTTGTTCCCTTTTTCTGTTGCAACGGTTATATGTTATTTTGTTGAATTGTATGGGTTAGATTGTTTTCCTTTTTCTTCTGGGACTGGGTGGGAGGGGACCGTATGCCTTTGGGGAGGGGGAATGGGGGGGGGGGGGAGGGCACCTGCGCTAGCTAACGGAAGTCGGCTAGTGAACGGAGGTGAGGTGAAATGAAATGAAAATCACTTATTATCACAAGTAGGCTTCAATGAAGTTACTGTGAAAAGCCCCTAGTTGCCACATTCCGGCGCCTGTTCGGGGAGGCTGGTACAGGAATTGAACCGTGCTGCTGGCCTGCCTTGGTCTGCTTTAAAAGCCAGCTATTTAGCCCAATGTGCTAAACCAGGTGAGAGGAGGGCTGCGAACATTGTAGCCTGGTTAGCAGGTTTCGATGGGCCTTTGAGGCGTGCAAGGCGGCGGCGGGGGGGGATATCGATACTGGGTGAGATGATTTCAAGGGGAAGTGCAGGGGGGGGGGGATTGATTCTGGGAGGGGGAGGGGGTTTGATGTTAATAATGGATAGGGTTGAGTCAGGCTCATGGGGCAGTGCCTGGTGGTATGATGATGGTGGATAAGAAGGAGAGGGGGGGGGGGGGGGTGGTGGTGAGAGACCGCCAGTTAGGAGGTTGGGAGGTCCAGTCAAGAGGTCAAGGGTGCTTGGGCATCTTAAAATTTTGAAGGCCGATGTAGCAATGCTGCAGGAGACTCACTTGAGGGTGAAGGATCAGGTGTGACTTAAAAAAGGCTGGGTTAGTCAGGTGTTTCACTGTGGATTTGACGGAAGGGCTCGAGGGGTATCGGTAATGGTCAGCAAAAGAGTACGATTCCAGATCGAGAAGGTGGGTTGAAGATCAGGGGGGTGTGTATGTGATTGTGACATGGGCGCTAGAGGGGAGGCTAGTGGCGCTGTTAAATGTATATGGCCCAATTGGGACGATGTGGGATTCGCGAAGAAGGTGTATGAGGCCATCCCCGACTTGGACTCACACAAACTGATAGTGGGGGGAATTGGAACTTGGCGCAGGAGCCAAGGTTGGACAGGTCACGGCCGCGCTCGCTGGTCCCGTCAGGGGGAGGCGTTGGAGAGGCTAATGGTGGAAATGGGATGGGTGGACCCTTGGAGGTTTCTGCACCCGAGGGAGCGGGAGTACTCAGCGCTCCATAAGGTATCCGCGTGGATCGACTTTTCACTGTTGGGAAAGGATCTGCTGGCTGGGGTTACTCAGCAATTGCAATATCAGAGCATGCTCCGCATTGGGTGGATATGAAATGAAATGAAAATCGCTTATTGTCACGAGTAGGCTTCAATGAAGTTACTGTGAAAAGCCCCTAGTCGCCACATTCCGGCGCCTGTTCGGGGAGGCTGTTACGGGAATTGAACTGTGCTGCTGGCCCGCCTTGGTCTGCTTTAAAAGCCAGCGTGCCCAGTGTGCTAAACCAGCCCCATATGGTACTGGAGAATGGGGTGTTAAGAGACCAGGGTGGAAATTAGATGTGGGACTGTTGGGGGACCGAGGGTTCTGTGACCAAATTGAAAAAACGATCAAGGAATATGTAGGTTTCAACTGTACGGGTGAGGTGTCGAAGGCAGTTGTCTGGGCGGTGGTGAGGGGTGAGGTGATCTCGTTCAAGGCGAGGCGAGACAAAGAGGAGAGGATGGAGTGTCAGAAGGAATAGATGAGATGCTGGAGGTAGATGTGAGGTATGCAGAAGATGGGGACCCAGCGAAGCTGGAAAAGAGGAAGGACCTACAGGCAAGCTTTGACCGACTATCTACCAGGAAGGCGATACGCCAATTGAGGCGAGCAAGGGGTGCATTTTACGAACATGGAGAGAAGGTTGGTGGGTCAGCCCCGGAGGGAGGTTGCGGCAAATGAAATGGTCTAGGTGCGGGACAGGGCAGGGAAGTGGGTGTTAGCTCCAGATCAGATTAACAAGGTCTTTAAGGAATTCTATGAGAGGCTGTACAGGTCAGAGCCACCTGGGGGAGGCCGGGAGATGCAGGAATTTCTAGATGGGCTGAAGTACCTGAGGTTAGGGGAGGGGACAGGGCTACATTAGAAGGGGCGATAGTGGAGCAGGAGATAAAAGATGTGATTGGGAGGATACAGTCGGGGAAGGTGGCAGGGCTGGATGGGTTTCCGGTGGAATGTTATAAAAAATTCAAAGATAAGGTGGTACCGCTGATGGTGGGATGTTTGAGGAGGCGATAGGGAATGCGGAGGAGAGTTTGTGTTGGGTGTCGGGATTGAAGGCACTAGCAACAGCGGCGCTCCCGACGGCCCTGGGGAAATAATCAAACCACGTTCAAATGTATTGGTCCTGTCCAAAGCTGGAGGATTACTGGAAGGAGGTGTTTAGGGTAATCTCCAAAGTGGTGCACGTGAAACTGGACCCGGGTCCTCGGGAGGCCATATTCGGGGTGTCGGACCAGCCGGCGTTGGAAACGGGTGCGGAGGCAGATGTTGTAGCCTTCGCCTCGTTGATCGCCTGAAGGCGGATCATGTTGGGATGGAGATCAACCTCTCGACCTTGTGCTCTGGCGTGGCGGGGGGACCTGCTGGAATTCTTGACTCCTGAGAAGGTCAAATTTGAACTGAGGGGAAGGATGGAGGGGCTCTACAATTCTTGGGCATTATTCATTATGCACTTTCGAGAATTGGATTACATCGAACATTGTGGGCAGGGGGGCGCTGGGAGGGTTGGGGGAGGAGGACTGTATGTTATTTGTTTATGTTAAATCCATGCTGGATTCTTCTTGGCCCTCACAAAACTGGCGACGAGGGTTAAAGTTGGATATCTGTCTATGTTGCTGCAGGCACCTCCTTGGACTTTTGTTGAATACAGGTTGGAATTTTTTTTGTGTTGCCCCAAGCCTCTTTACGGACGTTTGGATGTATTTGATGCCGCGCTGGTGAGTTGGATCCAGTATGCACAATGGATGTGTTACTACTTCCGGGTGAATAACATCACTGAAAATGAGCGCCAGGTGGTCATTTTGCTAACCGCCTGTGGCACACATATGTTTGGGGTGCTGGACACCTTACATACCCAGCCGCGCCTGACAGTAAAATGTTTGATGAACTTGTGGCTTTGGTGGACCAACAGTTTAACCCAACCCTGTCTGTGGTAGTCCAGTGTTACTGGTTTAACACTGCGGAGAGGACCCCTGGAGAATCCCTTGCTGAGTTCTTATCCAGACTAAGCAGGATTGCGGAGTACTGTGACTGGTGACACTTTGTTGGCGATGTTAACGAGACCATTTGGTTTGAGGCATCAAAAACGCGGCCACCCAGAGGAAACAGTTAGTTGAGCCGACATTAACTTTTCAATGGGCCATCCAGATAGCGTTGTCCCGAGAGAGTGCAGAACGGGAAGTGCAGGAGCTACAGGGAATGGAGGTGCATGCCTTCTGGCACACCCCCTTCCGTTCAAAAGCATTTTCTTATACCCTTACTGTACCTTAGGCAAGGCTGCGTAAGGATCTACGGTGGAGGCCATCAGATGTTCCTCCCCGAAGGGAACCTTCTCCAGAACCAATGGATGAGGAGCCATGTCAGTGTCGGACTTGTGGGCGCCGACCCCCACGCCGATGTCGATCCTGGCCGCGTCAGCGGGGCCATCGTTCCAGCAGGAGCTGGGGCCAGCCCAGGGGGTGAACTTTCCATTTGGATGAACTCGAGGATGCTGCTCCCGAGGGTGTGGATGTGGAGGGCGATTGCCTGCAGCTGCATTGTGGGGCAGGCCCCCCAAGTGGCCCCATTACGGTGATGGTACTGATCAATGGTCACCCGCTGGAGATGGAGTTGGACACTGGTGCAGCTGTCTCCATGATTGGCCAGAAGACATTCGACCGCATCAAGCAGGGGATACAGGCCCTCGCATTGACTGATACACAGGCCAGGTTGGCCACCTATATGGGGGAACCATTAGACATTGCTGGAACTACGATGACCCCTGTTGCTTATGGACGCCAGGAGGGGCATTTTCGCTTATCGTGGTCTGCAGCCATGGGCCCAGCCTGTTGGGTCAGGACTGTTTGCATCATTTGCAGCTGCAATGGCATCATGTCCTCCAAACAGGTTCTGGAGGGTTGACGGAGGTACTAGGATGATACCCAGAAGTATTCCAGCCCGGTTTGGGGAAGATAAAAGAGGCCATAGCCTGTATTAAGGTTGACCCGGAAGCCACGCCGCGGTATTTCCGGGCACGCACGGTGCCTTACGCCTTGCTCAAGAAAGTAGAAGCAGAGCTCACTCATCTGGAGTCCCTGAGTATTATCAGGCCCGACCGTTTCGTTAACTGGGCAGCGCTGGTAGTATCGGTAATAAAGAACAAAGAACAAAGAAAAGTACAGCACAGGAACAGGTCCTGCGGCCCTCCAAGCCCGTGCTGACCATGCTGCCCGACTAAACTACAATCTTCTACACTTCCTGGGTCCGTATCCCTCTATTCCCATCCTATTCATGTATTTGTCAAGATGCCCCTTAAATGTCACTATCGTCCCTACTTCCACCACCTCCTCCGGTAGCGAGTACCAGGTACCCACTACCCTCTGTGTAAAAAAATTTGCCTTGTACATCTACTCTAAACCTTGCCCCTCGCACCTTAAACCTATGCCCCCTAGTAATTGACCCCTCTACCCTGGGGAAAAGCCTCTGACTATCCACTCTGTCTATGCCCCTCATAATTTTGTAGACCTCTATCAGGTCGCCCCTCAACCTCCGTCGTTCCAGTGAGAACAAACCGAGTTTATTCAACCTCTCCTCATAGCTCATGCCTTCCATACCAGGCAACATTCTGATAAATCTCTTCTGCACCCTCTCTAAGGCCTCCACATTCTTCTGGTAGTGTGGCGACCAGAATTGAACACTATACTCCAAGTGTGGCCTAACTAAGGTTCTATACAGCTGCAACATGACTTGCCAATTCTTATACCCAATGCCCCGGCCAATGAAGGCAAGCATGCCGTATGCCTTCTTGACTACCTTCTCCATCTGTGTTGCCCCTTTCAGTGATCTGTGGACCTGTACACCTAGATCTCTCTGACTTTCAATACTCTTGAGGGTTCTACCATTCACTGTATATTCCCTACCTGCATTAGACCTTCCAAAATGCATTACCTCACATTTGTCCGGATTAAACTCCATCTGCCATCTCTCCGCCCAAGTCTCCAAACAATCTAAATTCTGCTGTATCCTCTGACAGTCCTCATCGCTATCCGCAATTCCACCAACCTTTGTGTCGTCTGCAAAGGTACTAATCAGACCAGTTACATTTTCCTCCAAATCATTTAGATATACTACAAACAGCAAAGGTCCCAGCACTGATCCCTGCGGAACACCACTAGTCACAGCCCTCCAATTAGAAAAGGATCCTTCCATTGCTACTCTCTGCCTTCTATGACCTAGCCAGTTCTGTATCCACCTTGCCAGTTCACCCCTGATCCCGTGTGACTTCACCTTTTGTACTAGTCTACCATGAGGGACCTTGTCAAAGGCCTTACTGAAGTCCATATAGACAACATCCACTGCCCTACCTGCATCAATCATCTTTGTGACCTCCTCAAAAAACTCTATCAAGTTAATGAGACACGACCTCCCCTTCACAAAACCATGCTGCCTCTCACTAATATGTCCATTTGCTTCCAAATGGGAGTAGATCCTGTCTCGAAGAATTCTCTCCAGTAATTTCCCTACCACTGACGTAAGGCTCACCGGCCTGTAGTTCCCTGGATTATCCTTGCTACCCTTCTTAAACACAGGAACAACATTGGCTATTCTCCAGTCCTCCGGGACATCACCTGAAGACAGTGAGGATCCAAACATTTCTGTCAAGGCCTCAGCAATTTCCTCTCTAGCCTCCTTCAGTATTCTGGGGTAGATCCCATCAGGCCCTGGGGACTTATCTACCTTAATATTTTTAGGTATACCTCGTCTTTTTGGATCTCAATGTGACCCAGGCTATCTACACACTCTTCTCCAGACTCAACATCTACCAATTCTTTCTCATTGGTGAATACTGATGCAAAGTATTAATTTAGTACCTCGCCCATTTCCTCTGGCTCCACACATAGATTCCCTTGCCTATCCTTCAGTGGGCCAACCCTTTCCCTGGCTACCCTCTTCCTTTTTATGTACGTGTAAAAAGCCTTGGGATTTTCCTTAACCCTATTTGCCAATGACTTTTCGTGACCCCTTCTAGCCCTCCTGACTCCTTGCTTAAGTTCCTTCCTACTTTCCTTATATTCCACACAGGCTTCGGCTGTTCCCAGCCTTTTAACCCTGACAAATGCCTCCTTTTTCTTTTTGATGAGGCCTACAATATCTCTCGTTATCCAAGGTTCCCGAAAATTGCTGTATTTATCCTTCTTCTTCACAGGAGCATGCCGGTCCTGAATTCCTTTCAGCTGCCACTTGAAAGCCTCCCACATGTCAGATATTGATTTACCCTCAAACATCCGCCCCCAATCTAGGTTCTTCAGTTCCCGCCTAATATTGTTACAATTAGCCTTCCCCCAATTTAGCACATTCACCCTAGGACCACTCTTATCCTTGTCCACCAGCACTTTAAAACTTACTGAACTGTGGTCACTGTTCCCAAAATGCTCCCCGACTGAAACTTCTACCACCTGGCCAGGCTCATTCCCCAATACCAGGTCCAGTACAGCCCCTTCCCTAGTTGGACTGTCTACATTTTGTTTTAAGAAGCCCTCCTGGATGCTCCTTACAAACTCTGCCCCGTCTAAGCTCCTGGCACTAAATGAGTCCCAGTCAATATTGGGGAAGTTGAAGTCTCCCATCACCACAACACTGTTGTTTTTACCCTTTTCCAAAATCTGTCTACCTATCTGCTCCTCTATCTCCCGCTGGCTGTTGGGAGGCCTGTAGTAAACCCCCAACATTGTGACTGCACCCTTCTTATTCCTGATCTCTACCCATATAGCCTCACTGCCCTCTGAGGTGTCCTCCCGTAGTACAGCTGTGATATTCTCCCTAACCAGTAGCGCAACTCCGCCACCCCTTTTACATCCCCCTCTATCCCGCCTGAAACATCTAAATCCTGGAACGTTTAGCTGCCAAACCTGTCCTTCCCTCAACCAGGTCTCTGTAATGGCAACAACATCATAGTTCCAAGTACTAATCCAAGCTCTAAGCTCATCTGCCTTACCTGTAATACTTCTTGCATTAAAACATATGCACTTCAGGCCACCAGGCCAGTTGTGTTCAGCAACTTCACCCTGTCTGCTCTGCCTTAGAGCCATACTGTCCCTATTCCCTAGTTCTCCCTCAATGCTCTCACCTTCTGGCCTATTGCTCCCGTGCCCAACCCCCTGTCATACTAGTTTAAACCCTCCCGTGTGACACTAGCAAACCTCGTGGCCAGGATATTTATGCCTCTCCAGTTTAGATGCAACCCGTCCTTCTTATATAGGTCACACCTGCCCCGGAAGAGCTCCCAGTGGTCCAGATAACGGAAACCATCCCTCCTATACCAGCTGTTTAGCCACGTGTTTAGCTGCTCTATCTTCCTATTTCTAGCCTCACTGGCACGTGGCACAGGGAGTAATCCTGACTATAGAGTCCCCTATGACTATTGCTCTTCTGCACTTTGACCCTCCCTTCTGAACATCAGAGCCAGCTGTGGTGCCACTGCTCTGGCTGCTGCTGTTTTCCCCTGATAGGCTATCCCCCCGACAGTATCCAAAGGGGTATACCTGTTCGAGAGGGGGACAACCACAGGGGAGTCCTGCACTGACTGCCTGCCCTTTCTGGTGGTCACCCATTTCTCTACCTACACCTTGGGTGTGACCACATTTATATAACTGCTATCTATGACGCTTTCCGCCACCTGCATGCTCCTAAGTGCATCCAACTGCTGCTCCAACCGAACCATGCGGTCTGTGAGGAGCTCCAGTTGGGTGCACTTTCTGCAGATGAAGCCATCCGGGACGCTGGAAGCCTCCCGGAGCTGCCACATCTCACAGTCAGAGCACTGCACCCCTCTAATGGACATTGCATCAATTAATTAGTAAATTAAAGTTAAAAGTTTAAAAAAAAAAGTTACTGTTAACTATATGCTTCCTAGCACTAGATTTCTACTATAAATGTGAAAGCTAAATACAGTACTCTCCGATCTCTGGCTGAGATACCCCTCTAAATTATAATTAAGTAATTATGTTTAATTAGTTTACCAATGCTTAATTTTTTTTATTTAGTGTAGATTCCCAATGAGCCAATCAGGTCACAGCTTTTCTGTGATGTCACTTCAGTCCCCCCCCCCCCCCCCCCCACACACACAATTTGAAAAGGTAATAAAAGTAAAAATGAGTAAAAATCACCTACTTACCTTCTGAGGGTCTCAGATGCTCTCAGGTTCTCTCCCTGCTGATTAAAAGTTACAGGCCAGAAGAAAGAGAGAGAACAAAACAGTAGGGAAAAAGCACCTTCTCCCACTCTGCACCGAATTACCTCACGGCACCAAATTACCAAGTATCAAATTCCCACTCTGGATGTGTCTCACTCACTCAGGCTGTGTCTCTTTGAACTGCGCAACCAATGAAAGTGGAGAATGTGGTCATCGATCCCACTACCTCTCACATGCTAAGCAAGTGCTCTACCATTTGAGCTAATTCCCCCAATCTGCCCGATAATGAAGCCAGATAATATGGTTTGCTTGTACGGCGACTATAAACATATGGTAAACACAGCCTCCCGGCTCGACCAAAATCCCATGCCCCGCATAGAAAAACTCTACGCGAAGCTTGCAGGCGAACTCTCGTTCAGAAAATTGGATATGAGTCGCGGCTATCTGCAGCTGGAGTTGGACCCTGCCACCCGACTATATGTTACTATCAATACTCACAGGGGCCTGTATGAATATACACGGTTGTCCTTTGGAGTGCCCTCTGCCTGTGCTATTTTTCAACGTGTCATGGAGAGCATCTTGCGAGCGTTGTCACGTGTCGCTGTTTACTTCGATGACGTCGTGACTGTGGAAGTTTCGGAGCGAGAACATTTGGATAATTCGGAGGCTGTGCTTAAACGCTTCTCGGAGATTGGGATGGAGAATGAGGCTGAGCGGCCGATAGCTTTTGCCTCCCGCACATTGACTGCAGCGGAAAGGAAGTACACGCAGATCGAGAAGGAGGGCCTGGCGGTGGTCTTTGCGGTGAAACGCTTCCACCAGTATGTTTATGGCCGCGACTTCATTATCATGACTGATCACAAGCCTCTACTTGGACTTTTCAGAGACGATAAGTCGATTCCGCCCATTGTATCTGTGCGGATCCAACGCTGGGCTTTGCTGCTCGCTGTCTACAGGATTCTATGGTGCATAAACCAGGGACGAGATAGCTAATGCCGATGCACTGAGCTGGTTGTCTTTTGACGACCGGCCCTTTGTTGACCACTATTACAGGTGAGGTGGTCGCAACCCTAAATTTTGTGGACTCGTTGCCTGTCATGGCATCGCAGATCCGTGAGTGGACCCAGACGGATCCGGTCCTATCCTAGGTTTGGCACATAGTTCTGTATGGTGGGCAGCAGACAGCTCCCAGACGAGTTGCGGGCTTTTCCTCCAAGCTGTCAGAATTCAGTGGGGGGGGGGGGGGAATACCGTGAGGCCGTTGTATTCAACTTTAATATCTCTAATGAGATTTAAATTAATGCAAATGAATTGTGATCAGGTTCTTGCCATTTCTGGACGTGACCCTGATCACACCAGCTGGAGCTGGCCGGGAGAAAAGGAAACTGATTTGCACCCGCTGCAATTCCCGTTTTGGGGCTCTACTGTAATTCTCCTGACATAGTGGGATTTGCGCCGAGCGTGACGCGGCCAAAGAATTTCTCCCCTTTTGTCAATCCACCCATGCCATGTACTCTAAGACACACAGTCACTATCAACAACACACCCCTCTGTTCCGTACAAACGTTGTGTGATCTTGGGAGTATCTTCTCTGATAATACAATGGTAAATGACAAAATCAACCATCGGCTGGTAAAAACAAGTGCTGAGCATTTTGCAAGGCTCACTCACAGACTTAATAATAATAATCACTTATTGTCACAAGTAGGCGTCAATGAAGTTACTGTGAAAAGCCCCTGGTCGCCACATTCCGGCGCTTGTTCGGGAGGACGGTACGGGAATTGAACCGTGCTGCTGCCTTGTTCTGCATTACAAGCCAGCTGTTTCGCCCTCTTTGCTAGTTTGTCTCAGAACAAACTTCAAACTCTTATCAGGCAGTGGTCCTTATTTCGCATCATTATGGATGTGAGATTTGGAGAATCCACCGGCATCACAGAAACCAACGAGGAGCATTTCACCTTCACTGACTGAGATCTATTTACAACATCACTTGGCAGGGTAAAACCCCAACATTGATGTTCCTGCAAAGTGCTGCATACATGATGAATTCGCTGGCCGTTGGGATTCTTTGTTCTCAACAGCAGCACACCCCTGCCCGTGGGTTTCCCGGCGCCATGGGGTGGCTTCAATCGGAGATCCCTTTGACGAGCAGCGGGAGTAGAGAATGCCGCCGTCAGCGAACTCCGCACTACTGAGAAACATGTGGCTGGGGGACTGGAAAATCCAGCCCGATATCAAGAACATGTACATCAGAGCTCAGCTTCACTGGGTCGGTCATGTGATTCATATGGAGGAGTCCCACATACCAAAAGGCAGTATTCTACAGCTTGCTGATCACAGGAGTCCACGCCACAGGATGGTCAGCTGCTGCTGTTTTATTTTTAAAGCAGGTCACAAACAAGGCTTGCCATACCCACGTCACCTGTTACAAGTCCAAAGTCCTTTCCCAAACAAAGTAGTGTAGGAAACTGGGGTAAACATCCTGTGTTGTGGTTTTTCACACAGTGAGAGTTTCAGACAGCCTTTTGTGTTTGGGATGAGCACCCATCGCAATACAGTGTAAGGTCGATGAGTTCCATTTCACTGAGTACACATTGAGGTTCAATATCGCTATTGTCTACGGTGAAGTAGAAAGAGCGGTGGCTGGTTATGGTCCTTTTTGCTGATAGTCTATCCTTAATAAACGATGTGTGAATTTCACAAATGGCTGTAGTGTCCCCATGTAATTAGGTACTTGCTGGAGTTTCAGGACTGTCTGGAGCTAAATATTGCCAAGCTACATACGTTGCAGCTGTTGGCTATTAACCGAATCTTACCTCTGACATTTGTCATAAACCTCCTTTTTATTATGGGCATGATTAAACGCGATTAAACGTTGCACCCGGCGTCGACTCGTGCATGCCAGTTAAATCGCAGGAGAGGCGGAAATCGGGATCGGCGTCGGGTGCCAATCGGTTCATGATCCGCTCCTGTTGGGGGGTTCTGGATCCCGCAAAGATGTGGCAAGACACCAATTCAGATCAATCTCCATCTTATGAGATGAGAGCTCAATCTAATGGCCTCTGGGGAACTAACCAGCTCCCCAGCGAGAGTTCACGCAGGTGCCATTTAGCACTCCAATTTAAAAACGGGAACCTAGCACAATAGCTGCTGAGGGGATCGGAGGTGGTGAGTAGCCATTTTCATTTTCAGGCATGCAATCCAGGGGCACTGGAGCTACTGCCCCAATGCTCAGGGTGGTGGGGGCGCCCCCGGGAGGGATGGGCCTGGTAGGGGTGGCTGGGTGCCATCGGTCATGGGTTGCCCCTGGGCTGGGAGGGGGGGGGGGGGGGTGCGGGTGGTGATAAGGGGCTCAGCCCCTGCGAGTTTTCCAGGCTATCCCCCGAATTGTGTAGACCCATAACATTGTAGCATGGTGGGCAGCGCGGTAGCACAGTGGTTAGCACTATGGCTTCACAGCTCCAGGGTCCCAGGTACGATTCCCACTTGGGTCACTGTCTGTGCGGAGTCTGCATGTTCTCCCCGTGTCTGCGTGAATTTCCTACGGGTGCTCCGGTTTCCTCCTACAGTCCAAAGATGTGCAGGTTAGGTGGATTGGCTATGCTAAATTGCCCTTAGTTTAGATGGGATTGCTGGGTTACAGGGTGGAGGTGTGGGCTTAAATTACTCTTTCCAAGAGCCGGTGCAGACTCGATGGGCCGAATGGCCTCCATGTGCATTATAAATTCTATGATATAACATGGGTAACTACAGCTGCTGCCAGTCTGTCCCACCAAACACTTCCAGGACAGAGTCTTGTCAGTGGTTATATGCTGAAGGTCACTTTAACTCCCTCTGACTTTTAGCAGCCTCTGGCTGCACAGCTGAAGGCTATGCCAACGAAGAATTGGCATTGTTAGTTATGGGAACACGGGCAGCACGGTGGTGCAGTGGGTTAGCCCTGCTGCCTCATGGCGTCGAGTTCCCAGGTTCGATCCCGGCTCTGGGTCACTGTCCACGTGGAGTTCACACATTCTCCCCGTGTTTGCGTGGGTTTCGCCCGCACAACCAAAGATGTGCAGGCTACGTGGATTGGTCACACTAAATTGCCCCTTAATTGGAAAAAATGAATTGGGTACTCTAAATTTATAAAAAAAGTTATGGGAACACAGAACAGCTCTCAAGTGGCTGCTGTGCCCCTGTCAGTGACGGCCCTTTTTGCTTTGCCCCTTAATTTCTTTACTTTTGTTTTCTGGTTGGACGTCGTGAGAATATCAGGTGGCTACAGGTTGCATTTGCTACTCACTCCTGCTGGTAGCTGCCAATGCTGTGTGTTTATTTTCTGCTGCTTTTACTGCTTCTGTAGCCTGGAGTGAGGAACAGGAGGATGTAAGAAGACCTGCTAGCAGCGCTGGAGAGGGGGAGGGGAGCTTTTTCGCCCTTCTGATGTCCTCCATGTCGGTGTGACCTTTTCCTTGCTGAGGAGTCTACTGCTGGAAGCTGTATGAGGGAGAGAGGGAGGCAGACTGATTTGAATGAGCAACTTGACGGGGGCATTGAAGAGATGCTTTAACAGGTTGCTGGTGACTTTAATGGACTGTTGACTGTTCAATGTCTAATGCCTGGAGGTTGTGGGTCTGTTTGCTGCTATCTCTTTTGATTCTGTGGCCTGGAGCGAAGAGAGGCTGTACAGCGGTGGCACGGTAGCACAATGGTTAGCACTGTTGCCTCACAGCACCAGGGACCAGTGTTTGATTCCCGGCTTGGGTCACTGTCTGTGTGGAGTCTCCATGTTCTCCCCATGTGGGTTTCCTCCGGGTGCTCCGGTTTCCTCCCACAAGTCCTGAAAGACATGCTGTTCGGTGAATTGGATATTCTGAATTTTCCCTCTGTGTACCCGAACAGGCGCCACCTGTCTGGGCCCTTTCCTGCCTATTATGGGCTAAATTCTCCTGTGGGGTCAAAGATAAGTGGCAGGATTCTCCGCATCCTGATGCCAAAATCCGGCGCTGGGGTGGAGGATTAATTTCCCCGCACAGAATCGGGACCGCCGCTGGTTCCCCGATTCTACGACCCCGAAAAGCGGCGTACCCGGGAAGTATGCTGCACCGCATATCATTTATCTGTGGCCATTGCTGGAGACCCGCTCCGCCATTCTCCGCCCCCGACCGGCCGAAGTCCCGATGGCGTGGACCACTCATGGTCCTGCCGGTCGGGAAACTAGCATGGCGGCTGCGGACTCAGTCCGCGGCCGCCCTGGTCGGGGGTGGGCCGATTGGAGGCCTTATATACGGCAGGGCAATATTTGGGCGGGTGGTCAGGGTCGGGCACGTGGCCGATCGGGGTATCTATTTTTAATGTCCAGCTCCACTGTCTGAGTCCGCCATGGAGCATGGCTTGGATGCTGGAGGCCACTGCCATGCGCATGCACGGCCTCTGACCCGGAAGTGCGGGGGCCCGTATCTGCAGCAAAAGCTGGTAGTTTTACGCCGGGTTCCTGCGCGCCCACTGCAGGGCTAGGAATATGTGGCCCTTTCATGCCAGTTTTTCTGTCGTGAAAGGCCACAGTTTTTACGACAGCGTGGGGACAAAGTCCCAAAAACAGAGAATCCAGCCCAGGGCATTTTGAATGCATGAACAAAGAACAAACAAAAGTAAAGCACAGGAACAGGCCCTTCAGCCCTCCAAGCCAGTGCTGACCATGTTGCTTGACTAAACTACAATCTTCTACACTTCCTGGGTCCGTATCCCTCTATTTCCATCCTATTCATGTATTCAATGCTTCAAGTATTGGGTGGGGGGGGGGGCGGGGGGGGGGGGGGCTGTGGCAGGTGGCATTGTGGGCAAAGCTCCTGGACATGGAGGAGCTGTGATGGTGGTGGGTGCCAGGGTTTGATGGGGCACAGCGTGGGAATATGCCAGGGGCATTGCGAGGTGCCAGCCACCAACTTATTTACAGAGGGGTGGGTGGAGGTCAGGGTGGTGTTAGGCAGGATAAATGCCAGGGGGCTGGTGTTAACTTACCCTTGCTGTCCAGTGGAGGTCATTGGTCTTCTTCCTGCACTGGACAGCGGTCCTCCTGGTTACGCTGCCTGAACTGATGGCCACTGCTACTGCCTTCCAGGAGGCTGGTCCTCCGAACACCTCGGGCGAACAGGGTGTCCTGTCTCGCCTCCACAGCATCCAGCAGCCTGGCCAGGTCGGCATTCCCGAAACGTGGCGCGAGTCTACGTGGTGGCATGGCTGTGTGCTGACTGGACTGTGTGTCTGGAGGGAGCATTTATTTATGAGCAGCTCTTCCTTGTTAGCGGGGAGCTGCCGGGTATGGTCCAGGCAAATCAGCAGGCGGGATAGCCATTTCCGTCGTGAAGGTCGTGGGGGGTCATTTCCGGCAGTAAGTGCCGTTAAATACGGGCCGCCATCTCGCCGACTTCACCGGCTGGAAGAACCCGGGAAGTTGCGCCCGATACAGCAATTAGAAATTTTCCCATTAAATCGCGCCCTATGTTTTTAACTTTTGATTTTCTCTGTCATCATGGTGCATTCGTTTTTGATACTCTAAATGTTTTACCCTTCAAAGGAATGTTTCTAGTTTTACTCTGAACTATCTCTCCCCCAATGCCTTCCATTGCTCTGTTACTTCCTTATTTTGCAATCACCTTTTCCAGTCTCTTGTCCCATGTACCTTGTTAAATCGCTAAAATACTTATTCCCCAGTTCAATAATTTTACCGTCAATATTTTCTGGCCTCTTGCCCTAAAGTTATGCTATTCTTCACCATTAGTTAGATGATCTCTGACTGTAACATGCTCTAATCATCCAATTGAATTTCCTAGAAGCAGATCCAACCCTGCTTCCTTCCTTGCTGGACTGAAAACATGTTGATCAAGAAAGTTCCCCTGTGCACCTCGAAGAATTTCTTTTTTCCTACTCTTAGCACTATATATATATATAGCTAATTTATATTCAATTATTTATTTGTTTATTTTAAATTTAGAGTATCCGGGTGGCACAGTGATGCAGTGGTTAGCACTGCATCTCACAGCACTGAGGTCCCAGCTTTGATCCCGGCTGCGGGTCACTCTCTGTGTGGAGTTTGCACATTCTTCCCGTGTCTGCGTGGGTCTCACCCAACAACCTAAAGATCTGCAGGATAGGTGGATTGGCCACACTAAATTGCTCCTTAATTGGAAAAAAATAATTGGGTACTCTAAATTTATTTTTAAAAAATATCCAATTATTTTATTATATCCAATTATTTAATTATACAAAAACAGTATAGTTCATTTATAACAATTGTTAAAATAATAATGGACCCAAAATCTTACATTGGAAAAATCGTTCCAATCTGAATCCATTCATCCACCACTCTCTGGTTGTTATCACCATGCCAATTTTGGATTCACAATCTAATTGAATTAGAATCTAATTCTATCTATCATCTTCTTGACAAGCCTCCTGTGACACTCTCTGAAAGTCCAGGTATACAAGATCTACGGTACTATTTTAATTTACCTTCTCTGGTACTCCACTAAAGATTTCATTCAAGTTAATCAGATACAAGTTGTCTTTAACAAATCTATGCTGACCCTCCTTGAGTAATCCATGGTCTTTCAAAGGAAAGCTTATTTTCTCCCTCATGATGGTTTCCAATAACGTTCCCAGCCCAATGTTTGGCTAACAGGCCGATATTTTCCAGGCTTATCTTGAATAACAAAATTGCATTAGCAACCCTCTGGTACTACTGTATCCAATGAGGATTGCAATATTATGACCAATGCCTCTGCTATTTCTATCTTTGCTTCTTTTAGCAACCCAAAATATATTCCTTCCAGACCAGTTGACTTACCAACTTCCAGTAATGCTAATCTGAGTGCATCTTTTCTCTATTATTATCCTATCCATAAATCATCCCTCTTCTTTCAGTGTAACATCTGCTCCCTTTAGGCAGACACAAAACACTATACTTTGCTTACTTGGCAAAGGAGCCACATGGATCCCAGGCGTCGTGTTAACCCAGTACAGGCCAGTTTCTTATACGGTGCGTGAAGAGGGCCGGGAATACACAAGAACGGCAGATTCTGACTCCAAGATTGTGGTCTAACTGCCAGAAGAGGCCGTCGAGCATATACCCATCGCAGTGCCGGCCACACCCAGCCCGTCATTTCACATGGAAGCACCGTTGTCTAGTCCAGTATATGCCCCAAGGCCCTGAACAGATAGCGCTGGAGCCCCTTTCCCGGGAAAAACGGACAAGGGGTCCCTCGCGCCGACGTGGACGCTACTTTGGACTTCAGGGGGTGAGAGATATTATAACCCCCACGGAGGCCAGGTGTGTACCATCCATTTTCCTGTGACCTCTAAGGAGTATGAACTTCCCCGGTAATGGGGGTGGAGGGCTTCCCCTTTAACGAGGGGAGCCCTCACAGTATAAAAACCCCGACCAGGGTGCAGGTCAGGGAGGGAGACCGTTCAGGGAGTGGGGATTTGTGTATTATAGTAAGAGTATTGCTTTGCATGCTACTTGCCATTCATGCTTATGAATTTGGCGTGGATTCTACACCGCCATTGCTCCTTTATTGCTTTACTGATTTTTTTTCCAATCTATCTGTGGTTGATCCACGCTCAAATCACTAAAATTAATTCTTCCCCAGCTGAAGATTTTGTCATTGATGTTTCCTCTTTTCATGGTTCCTTTAAACCAAATGATGTGGTCATTGTTAGCTGAATGATCTACTCTGACACTCTGCTTGCTCTAACTCATTCCCTGGAATCAGACCCAACTCTCTTTCTTGACAATTACCCACCCTCGATCTTTTCATTGAGAACTGTCGACGGGACATTGGCATTCTTCATTTTTCTGCCCCCCTCACCCATTCCAACCTCTCTCCTTCCGAACTTCACGCTCTTCACTCCGTCAGGTCCAACCCCGACTTTGCCATCAAACGTGCCAACAAAGGGGTTGCTGTTGTCATCTGGCGTACTGACCTCTACCTCGCAGAGGCTGAGCACCAACTCTCAGATTCTTCCTCCTACCTCCCCCTGGACCATGACCAGACCACTGAACATCAAGGCATTATCTCCAGCACCGTTAGCGACCTCATTTCCTCCGGATGCCTTCCCCCTACGGCTTCCAAACTCATAGTCTCCCAACCCCGCTTTTACCTACTTCCCAGAATCCAAAAAAGGACTGTCCCGGCAGGCCCATTGTTTCAGCATGCTCCTGCCCCATTGAACTTATTTCCTCTTATCTCCATCCTCACTCCTGTTGTCCATTCCCTCCTCACCAACATCTGGGATTTCTCTGATGCCCTGCGTGTGTGGGGTGCCACAGGGATTGGCGCTGGGACCCCAGCTATTCACAATATATATTAATGATTTGGATGAGGGAACAAAATGTAACATCTCAAAGTTTGCAGATGATACCAAGTTAGGTGGGAGAGTGAACTGTGACGAGGATGCAGGGATCCTACAGCATGATCTGGACAGGTTAGGCAAGTGGGCAAATCAATGGCAGATGCAGTATAATTTGGATAAGTGTGAGGTTATTCACTTTGGAAGCAAAAACAGGAAGGCAAATTACTACCTGAATGGTTGTAAATTGGGAGAGGGGAGTGTGCAGCAGGACCTGGGTGTCCTTGTGCACCAGTTGCTGAAGATAAGCATGGAGGTACAGCAGGCAGTAAATAAGGCTAATGGTATGTTGGCCTTCATTGTGAGAGGTTTTGAGTATAGAAGCAGGGATGTGTTGCTGCAATTATATAGGGCCTTGGTGAGGCCACACCTGGAGTATTGTGTGCAGTTTTGGTCTCCTTCTCGGAGGAAGGATGTTCTTGCTCTCGAGGAGTGCAGTGTAAGTTTACCAGACTGATTCCAGGGATGACGGGACTGTCATATGAGGATAGATTGACTAGGTTGGGATTGTTCTTGCTGAAGTTCGGAAGAATGAGGGGGGATCTCATAGAGACTTATAAAATTCTAACAGGACTAGACAGGATAGATGCAGGGAAGATGTTACCAATAATGGGTGTGTCCAGAACCAAGGGTCACAGTCTGAGGATTCAGGGCAAACCTAGACAGGGTAGATGCAGGGAAGATGTTACCAATAATGGGTGTGTCCAGAACCAAGGGTCACAGTCTGAGGATTCAGGGCAAACCTAGACAGGGTAGATGCAGGGAAGATGTTACCAATAATGGGTGTGTCCAGAACCAAGGGTCACAGTCTGAGGATTCAGGGCAAACCATTTCCGACAGAGATGAGGAGACTTTTCTTCACCCAAAGAGTGGTGAGCCTGTGGAATTCATTACTACAGGAAGTACCAAAACTTTGAATATATTCAAGAGGCGGCTAGATATAGCACTTGGGGAGAATGGGATCAAAGGCTGCGTAGATAACCTGGGTCTCATTGAGATCCGAAAAGACGAGGTGTAGGGCGTCTTGAAAAATATTAAAGTAGATAAGTCCCCAGAGCCTGATAGGATCTACCCCAGAATACTGAAGGAGGCTAGAGAGGAAATTGCTGAGGCCTTGACAGAAATGTTTGGATCCTCACTGTCTTCAGGTGATGTCCCAGAGGACTGGAGAATAGCCAATGTTGTTCCTTTGTTTAAGAAGGGTAGCAAGGATAATCCAGGGAACTACAGGCCAGTGAGCCTTACGTCAGTGGTAGGGAAATTACTGGAGAGAATTCTTCGAGACAGGATCTACTCCCATTTGGAAGCAAATGGCCGTATTAGCGAGAGGCAGCACGGTTTTGTGAAGGGGAGGTCGTGTCTCACTAACTTGATAGAGTTTTTTGAGGAGGTCACAAAGATGATGGATTCAGGTAGGGCAGTGGATGTTGTCTATATGGACTTCAGTAAGGCCTTTGACAAGGTCCCTCATGGCAGACTGGTACAAAAGGTGAAGTCACACGGGATCAGGGGTCAGCTGGCAAGATGGATCATAGAAGGCAGAGAGTAGCAATGGAAGGGTACTTTTCTGATTGGAGGGCTGTGACTAGTGTTCCGCAGGGATCAGTGCTGGGACCTTTGCTGTTTGTAGTATATCTAAATGATTTGGAGGAAAATGTGACTGGTCTGATTAGCAAATTTGCAGACGACACAGAGGTTGGTGGAATTGCAGATAGTGATGAGGACTGTCAGAGGATACAGCAGGATTTAGGTCGTTTGGAGACTTGGTCGGAGAGATGGCAGATGGAGTTTAATCGGGACAAATGTGAGTTAATGCATTTTGGAAGGTTTAATGCAGGTAGGGAATATACAGCGAGTGGTAGAACCCTCAAGAGTATTGACAGTTAGAGAGGTCTAGGTGTACAGGTCCACAGGTCACTGAAAGGGGCAAGACAGGTGGAGCAGGTAGTCAAGAAGGCATACGGCATGCTTGCCTTCATTGGCCGGGGCATTGAGTATAAAAATTGGCAAGTCATGTCGCAGCTGTATAAAACCTTAGTTAGGCCACACTTGGAGTATAGTGTTCAATTCCGGTTGCCACACTACCAGAAGGATGTGGAGGCTTTAGAGAGGGTGCAGAAGAGATTTACCAGGATCTTGCCTGGTATGGAGGGCATTAGCTATGAGGAGAGGTTGAATAAACCCGGCTTGATCTCACTGGAATGACAGAGGTTGAGGGGCGACCTGATAGAGGTCTACAAAATTATGAGGGGCATAGACAGAGTGGATAGTCAGAGGCTTTTTCCCAGGGTAGAGGGGTCAATTACTAGGGGGCATAGGTGCGAGGGGCAAGGATTAGAAGAGATGTACGAGGCAATTTTTTTACATAGTGGGTGCCTGGAACTCGTTGCCAGAGAAAGTGGTTGAAGCAGGGACGATAGTGACGTTTAAGGGGCATCTTGACAAATACATGAATAGGGTGGGAATAGAGGGATACGGACCCCGGAAGTGCAGATGATTATAGTTTAGACGGGCAGCATGGTCGGCACAGGCTTGGAGGGCCAAAGGGCCTCTTCCTGAGCTGTACTTTTCTTTGTCCTTTGTTAAAGGCTATGGGGAGAAAGCAGGCTATTGAGTTGGATGATCAGCCATGATCGTGATGAATGGTAGAGCAGGCTCGAAGGCCCATTGCTACACCTTTGATTTGGAGAGAGAGGAATGAGTTAAAGGAGAAGTTGTTGAGAGATAGAACGAGTTCAGCCAGGCGGAGGAGAGTGGTGGTGGTTGGGAATAGTCCAGACTTCTTTTCGAAAAAGCGTGATGCTCTCAGGCCATCCTGGTGTGGGATGGAGGTGCAGAGAGATTACACATCCATGGTGAATAGGAGGTCTGTGAACTGGAAGCTGTCAATATGACATACAGTAAGAAGTCTTACAACACCAGGTTAAAGTCCAACAGGTTTGTTTCGAATCACTAGCATTCAGAGCACTGCTCCTTCCTCAGGTGAATGAAGAGGTAGGTTCCAGAAACATATTTATAGACAAAGTCAAAGATGCAAGACGATACTTTGAATGCGAATCTTTGCAGGTAATTAAGTCCTTACAGGTCCAAACAGAGCAACTGGAGAGAGGGATAATCACAGGTTGAAGAGGTGTGAATTGTCTCAAACCAGGACAGTTGGTAGGATTTTGCAAGCCCAGGCCAGATGGTGGGGTGAATGTAATGCGACATGAATCCAAGGTCCCAGTTGAGGCCATACTCATGTGTGTGGAATTTGGCTATAGGTTTCTGCTCGGCGATTCTGCATTGTCGCGCGTCCTGAAGGCCACCTTGGAGAACGCTTACCTGAAGATCAGAGGCTGAATGCCCTTGACTTCTTTAATGTGATTAGGGTGGAAGCTGGAGAAGTGGAGCATCGTGAGGTTATCCGTGGGCTTGCGGTTAAGTGAAGTGCTGAGGTGACTGTCCTTGATGGAGATGAGTGTGTCCAAGAATGCAACCCACACTCATCTACATCGACGGTCACATTAAAGAAGCCATCCCTTATGGACAAGCCCTCTGTATTCACAGGATCTGCTCAGATGAGGAACAGCGTAACAGATATCTAGACGCTGAAAGATGCCCTCATACGAATGGGATATGGCGTTTGACTCATCGATCAAAAGTTCCAACGTGCCACAGCAAAAACCGCACCAACCTCCTCAGAAGACAAACATGACTGAGTACCCTTCGTTGTGGAGTACTTCTCCGGAGCAGAGAAACTACGACATCTTCTTCGCAGCCTTCAACATGTCATCGATGAAGACGAACATCTTGCCAAGGCATCCCCCCAGCCCCACTAGTTGCCTTCAACCGTGCAACATCAAACAAACCATTGTTTGCAGCAAACTACCCAGCCTTCAGAACAGCGACCATGACACCACACAACCCTGCCATGACAATCTCTGCAAGACGTTCCAGATCATCGACATGGGTACCACCATTACATGTGAGAACACCACCCACCAGGTACGTGGCACATCCTCGTGCGACTCGGCCAACGTTGTCTACCTCATACGCTGCAGGAAAGGATGTCCCGAAGCGTGGTACATTGGCGAGACCATGAAACTTATAGCCAAGTTCCGCACACATGAGTACGGCCTCAACCGGGATCTTGGATTCATGTCGCATTACATTCACCCCCCACCATCTGGCCTGGGCTTGCGAAATCCTACCAACTGTCCTGGCTTGAGACAATTCACACCTCTTTAATCTATGATTATCCCTCTCTCTAGTTGCTCCGTTTGGACCTGTAAGGACTTAATTACCTGCAAAGACTCGCATTCAAAGTATCGTCTTGCATCTTTGACTTTGTCTATAAATATGTTTCTGGAACCTACCTCTTCATTCACCTGAGGAAGGAGCAGTGCTCTGAATGCTAGTGATTCGAAACAAACCTGTTGGACTTTAACCTGGTGTTGTAAGACTTACTGTATGTCATATTGACAGCTTCCAGTTCACAGACCTCCTATTCACCATGGATGTGTAATCTCTCTGCACCTCCATCCCACACCAGGATGGCCTGAGAGCATCACGCTTCTTTCTCGAAAAGAAGTCTGGACTATTCCCAACCACCACCACTCTCCTCCGCCTGGCTGAACTCGTTCTATCTCTCAACAACTTCTCCTTTAACTCATTCCACTCTCTCCAAATCAAAGGTGTAGCAATGGGTACCCGCATGGGTCCTAGCTACGCTTGCCTTTTTATGGGTATGTTCCAGGCCTATCCGGGTCCCCTCCCACAACTCCTTTTCCGGTACATTGATGACTATTTTGGTGCCGTCATGCTCTCATCCAGACCTGGAAAAATTCATCAACTTCGCTTCCAGTTTCCACCCCTCCATCACTTTCACCTGGTCCATCTCAGACAGTTCCCTTCCCTTCCTTGACATTTTTGTCTCCATTTCCAGCAATAGACTATCTCCTAATATCCATTTCAAGCTCACTGACCCCCACAGCTATTGGACTACAGTTCTTCACACCGTACACCCTGTGAGGACTCCATCCCTTTCTCAGCTCCTTCGCCTCCGTTGCATTTGTTCCAATGATGCCACTTTCCAAAATGATGCTTCGAAAATGTGTTCCTTCTTCCTCAACCGTGATTTCCCACCTACAGTTGTTGACAGGGCCCTCAACAGTGTGCGGTCCATCTCCCGCGTCACCACCTTCGCCCCCACCCCTCCCTCCCAGAATAAGGACAGAGTCCCCCTTGTTTACACATTTCACCCCACCACGTACGCAAAGCATATTCCTCCGCCATTTTCACCAACTCCAGTGTGATGCCACCATCAAATGCCCTTTAGCCCGCTGTCAGCATTCCGCAGAGAATGTTCCATCTGATATAATCTAGTCCACTCCTTCACCATACCCAACACCTCTCCCATCACCCATGGCACCTTCCCATGCAATCGCAGAAGGTGTAACAGCTGCCCCTTTACCTCTTCCATGCTTAACATCCTAGGCCCAAAACATTCATTCCAGGTTAAGCAGCGTTTCACTTGCACCTCTGTCAATTTGGTCTATTGCTGCTCCCAATGTGGGCTCCTCTATATCGGAGAGACCAAACAGACTGGGTGATCGCTTTGTTCAGCACATTCGGTCTGTGCGCATTCAGGACCCTGACCTTCCCGTTGCGTGCCATTTTAACACAAGACCCTGCTCCCATGCCCACAGGTCTGTCCTTGTCCTGCTGTAATGTTCCAGTGAAGCTCAACGCAAAGTGGAGGAACAGCATCTCATCTTCCGGTTAGGCATGCGAGTCTTCCGGTCTCAACATCGAATTCAACAACTTCAGATGATTAGCTCTACCCCACCTCACCCCTGTGTTTTCATTCCATTTCATTTTAACTGTCTTTTACCATTTATTTCCATTTGTCTGTCTTTATATATATTTCTCCCCCCATCTTATCCCCCCTTTCCTTACCTTTTCTTCCCCCTTCCCCTCCCCCATATCTACACCTGTCACAGCTTACCCTCTGATCTTAGTTTCCCTGCTGTCTGGCCTTTCTATAATTTAAACTGAACCCATGTCCTCTAATAGCCATATTTGGGGTTTCAGATCTACTAGAGTTGCAGACAAGGGCAGGAGCTGATGTTCTAGCATTCATCTCACTGATTGCTCGTAGGCGGATATTGGAAATCATCTTCACCCAATGTCTCATTATGGCTTGAAGCTCTTACAGAATTTTTATATCTTGAAAAGGATTAACGGTTTCAAGGAGGAGATAGATGTATTTCGGATTTTAAAAACAGGTTAAAGGGATATGGGGAACATGTAGGAGGGTGGGTTTGAGACCAGAAAGAGATCTGATTGAATGGTAGAGACTCAAGGGGCTGAATTGCCTACATCTGCTCCTAATTCCTATGTCCTCTGTTCCTTAATATATTGTGAAGGGCTCAATTGACAAATATTACCATCGTTGGCAGCTGTTTATTTTGCACTTGAAAGAATTGATCATCGTTACCTGTTAAAGGAAAATGAGTTGGGAAAAGGTGGGATTGATTTGTTGATTATTGAAAAGGGGGGGGGGGGAAGGGAATTTATTGCTATTATTGTTATTGTTTGTATTTATATTTAATATTAAAAAACTGAATTTAAAAAGTCTGAAAAACTAAAATAAGTGGAGTTGAAAATTTTCCAATCTAAATCAAAAAAGAAATTACCATCAAATTAATTAACAAAAGTGAGAAAACAATTTAATTAAACAAATTAATAAACTAGTGCTTACCTGTTACCCACTCTCACTGCAGTATTACATTCCTTTTGAATTTTGTTCTGTGTTCATCTCATCCTCTGACTCTGAATTATTGCTCTCAGTGACTCATGCTGTTTTCCCTCAGGTTTGTTGTTTCCTCTCTCACTGACTCTTTATCACTGTTATTCTTGCTTTTATCTGTTAGCTTCTCGTGCTGTTTCCCCTCAGGCTCACTTGCTCTGCTCTCACTACCACTCTACCACTACTTCTGCTTTTATCTGTTGGCTTCTCACATTGTCTCTCTATATGCTTGTTATTTCTGCTGTCATTTCCATCAAGTTCTTGCCTTTATTTCCTTCATTCACTTCTACTGAATGTCACCAAATAAAATCTGTAAAACAACACAATTCACTGGGAACCATTAAAAAAAATACTCTTCCCATCTTCCAAAGTCATGTCTGAATTCATCTTACAACATCCTCTTCTCCTTGAGGGGATTCAGGCTTGCTTTCTAATTGCTTTTGCACAAGAAAAGAAGAGTTGGGTCTTACTTTTTAGGGCCGGAAGGTCATAAGAAATAGAACCAGGAATAGGCTATTTGGCTCATTGAGCCTGCTCTGTCATTATATGACAGTAGCCTTAACTTCACTTTCCATTCTGTCTCCCATATTCTTATATTTCTCAATAAGATCACCTCTCATTTTTTAACTTCAAAAAGTATAGAACAAATCTTTCTTTGTATGATCCCCTTCATTTCAGTAATAAACCTAGTGTTCTGTGCACAGTAGTCCAGGTCCAGTTCCACCAATGCCCTGTACAGTTGTAGAACTCCATCATTGCAATAAAGGTCAACCTTCCGTTTACCTTCCTAATTACCTGCTGTACCTGCATGCTGAAAGTTTATGATTCATGCACAAGGACGACCAGGTCTCTTTGTATTGCAGCATTCTGCAATCTCCATTAAAATAACATTCTGCCTTTCTGTTCTTCCTGCCAAAGTGGACAGCCTCACTTTTCCCCATAATCCTATTCAGAAAGGGATGAAGGCAAAAAGCGGGTAACTATCGGCTAATTAGCCTGACATCTGTTGCTGGGAAACTGGTGGAATCAATTACTAAGGAAGTATTGGCAGCACATTTGGAAAATCAAGCAGAATCAGCATGGCTTCATGAATCGTGTCTGGCCAATTCATTAAAGTTTTTTGAGGACGTCTCAACCAGGGTGGATAGAGGGGAATTAGTAGATGTGCTGTATTTGGACTTCGAGAAGACGTTTGACAAGGTACCTCAGAAAAGGTTAAGTCATAAGATTAGAGCCCATGATGTTGGATCTGGCATATTGGTATGGATACAGAATTGGCTAATGGGCAGGAAATGGAGAAAACCTGCAGAAAGCTGCAACACAAAAAGACTTGGGGGCACTTGTGCACACAACACAGAGCCCTAGCACACAGGTGCAGCAGGTAACCAGAAAGGCAAATGTAATATTGGCCCTCATTTCAAGGGGATTGAAGTTTGGAAGTCTTGTTGCAACTGTACAAAGGTTCTGGTGAGACACATTTGGAGAATTGTGAGCAGTTTTGGTCCACTTATTTAAGTAAAGATTTGCTTCCGCAGAGAGGGTCTGAGGGGCAACAATGCAGATTCTTCTTCAGTACTGGCCACTGGGGGAAAACCTGATTCCTCGGACTCCATGTCATAACCCGAGTATTCACTTTTGGGGAGACAGACATAGAGTCCGCCGTGGGTTGTAGCCCTTTCCACAGGTGGAGTCAGAAAAAAGAGGGAGTGAGAGCACTTAAAACACTTAACTGACTTTGATGTGGTTCAAGAGCTGTCAATCATAGCTAGATGTTTCTAAACATTGGTTAGTTTCACAGCTGATTATTTGGAAGCCACTCAAGCGTGAAGGGAGATGAATGAAACAATACAGACAGCTGGGTGTGTGTGTGGAAGCTATCAATCAAAGCAGTTTCACGGAGAAAATAATTAAAGGCTTGCAGATCAAAGATACAAGGGTTTTTCTACAACTGAGCTGACTGTTTTTTTATTTCTAGGAATTGACAGGTGCTGCTTCCTATGCCTGAGCCAGCAGGTGTATTGTACAAGCAGTGATTTTTTTCCACAGCCTTTGTTTGGTCTGCTTGCTAGCTTCCAGGCCGGGATCTCTATTACAGGGCTTCCAGACAGAAGTCTCTTTTATGGAGGTCTTCCAGCCAGGGCTCTCTCTGATGGGGGAGGGGGGGGGGGTGCTTCCAGGCAGGGTCTCTCTAATGGGAGCCTTTCAGGCAGGGGTCTCTCTAATTGGGGCCTTCCAGGGGTGTCTCATCTGGGGGGTTTCTAGAGAGGGATCTCATTAATGGGGAGGGGTGTCATGTGAGTGTCCCTTTAAGAAAGGTTTGTGACATGGCTTCAGATGATGTCATTGTGTGGGTGGAGCTGGGCTGTGGCTCGGAGATGTTTTTTGGTTTCGCTTTCACATTTGGCTGCTGTGTACTCAAACGGAACAGAAGTGTTTTGGCTTGTCTCTCTATATTCATTTTAAAGAGTTGTTCAAAGAATAAAAACATTGATTATAGCGACCTGCTGTTTTGGTAACTTAAAAGATTCCGGAAGGGCTTAAACCTGCTGATGAAACGGGGTCAGAATCTCAGGAAAAGCTAGTCTTATTCAAATGAGAATGCAGAGTACTGGGCCACACCCTTAAAAAGGCTTTTTTTGGTTTATGGGATTTTGTTTTTGAATGGGAACAGTTAAGGGGGAATTCATTAAGTGTTATACATAGATTACTGCAGCTGTGTGGGGTCTTTATATTTGTAATTGATGAAAATTCTTGCTGTTTGTTTATATAGAAATGTTAACTAAGTTCTCAGAATAAAGCTTGTTTTTGATTAAAGTGTCGAGGGAGACTGTTGTATCACACCTCAAGTGATGGTTCTTTTGCTCATCTTAGCCAAATTCAACAAAAAGTTATAGGTCAGGTGAACTCCATAATATACTTTGGAGTTCTTAAACCGTCGACCATAACAGGGGCTTCCAGGCAGGGGTCTCTCATATGGGGAAGGCATGGTCTCTTGTGTGGGTCTCTGTAACTGGGGATCTGTGGTGGAGATCTCATGGAGTCTCTCATGGGGGTCATCGGATCACCCTTGTACTGTGGGGGGGAATTGCGTTTTGGGGGGAGGGGGGAGCCAGTCTCTGGACTTCACTATCAGGCTGCCCGTTCAAAATGGTTGCCCAATAGTGGGATTTGCAATGGAATACCTCACATTCCCAGTGCGAGCATAAATCAGTTGTGATTCATCTCTGGCGGGAGAACAGTCTGCCAAACAGAGAAATCCGGTCAGTAAATGAGAAACTAACAAATGAAAAAGAGAGACTGGACACCCTGTTTCCCGAGGGGGTTAGAGGATCAGCCAGAGGGCTGCCAAGGAAGCAGTGGCAGCGGACGTCAGTTTGGGCAGTGTCACGAGGAGGACCGCCGTCCAATGCAAGAAGCTCAATGACCTCCACTGGGCCACACGGGTGAGTTGATATCGCCCCCTGGCATTGGTCCCACCTGCCACCCTCAGACCCCCCCCCCCCAAAGCCCCTCCCACAGCACATCGCACCTGTGCACCGGCACACCCTGGCACCCACCACCACAAACCACCCATGCACAGGAGGGGTGCCCACACCTGCCGTCTGCCATAGAGCACCCCCCCCCCGATGCTCACACTGCACTCTCTTTGTCCCCATAGGAGAAGTTGGCACATAACAGTCGGGAAAAAGCCCAGAAGGGTGGCAGGGTGCCGGACATCACTGCCGAGAACCAATTCCTACATGGTGAAAAAGGTAGAAAAAGCTAAAGAAAAGGAGCATCAATCTCCTTCCCCTCCTCACCAAACTCCCCCACTCTCTCAAGTGTACACTCAGTTCCAAAGTTGCACGTTTGCCTTGGCTGCATGAAAACCCCCTGAATTTATAGTAAATTGAACTGGAGCTAGAGAACCACATTCAACCAGTTAGCTAAGTAGCTACTCAGTTCTCTCAGCAGTGTGTGTTTACCCTGCCGAAGGTTGGATGAAAGAAAGAAACTTAGTTTATTTACACAGTACTTTCCAATTACTGACTTAACTCATCAGCCAGAAAAGGTAGCTCATGCACCTGCACTGGACTAATGAAAGGTGTAAAAACTAAATGCGCATTGATGCCATGAGACTCAATATGATTAAATGTATTTATTTAATTCATTTTTTACGGGATGTGGGCTTCGCTGGCTAGGCCAGCATTTGTTGCCCTTCGCCTGATTGCCCCTGAGAAGGAGCTGTCTGCTTGAACCACTGCAGTCCATGTGATGTAGGTACACCTATGATATTGGGGTGGATTTACGGGCAGTACGGTGGCACAGTGGTTAGCACTTCTGCCTCACAGCTCCAGGGACCTGAGTTAAATTCTGGCCTTGGGTGATTGAGTGGAGTTTGTATGTTCTCCCCGTGTCTGCGTGGGTTTCTTCCAGGTGCTCTGGTTTCCTCCCACAGTCCAAAGATTTGCAGGTTAGGTGGATTGGCTATGCCAAATTGCCCCTTAGTACCCAAAAGGATCGGTGGGATTACTAGGTTACGGAGATAGGATGGTGGCGTGGGTTTAAGTAGGGTACTCTTTCCATGGGCTGGTGCAGACTCGATGGGCTGAATGGCCTCCTTCTGCACCGTAAATTCGATGATTCTATGATCAAGGAGGGAGTTCCATTATTTTGATCCACCGGCAGTGAAGGAACGGCGATATATTTCCAAGTGAGCATGATGAGTGACTTGGAGGGAAACTTCCAGGTGATGGTGTTCCCATCTGCTGCTCTCGTCAGATGGTAATGGTCATGGGTCTGGAAGGTGCTGTCTAAGGCAATGTTTTTCAAACTTTTTTTCTGGGGACTCATTTTTACCAACCGGCCAACCTTCGGGACCCAACCTGTCCGACCTTCGCGACCCACACCGGCCGACCTTCGCGACCCACGCCTGCCGACCTTCGCGACCCACGACTGCTAACCTTCGCGACCCACGACGGCCGACCGTTGCAGCCCACGCCGGCCGACCTTCGCGACCCACGCCGGCCGACTTTCGCGACCCACGATGGCTGACCTTTGCAGCCCACGCCGGCCGGCTTTTGCGGTCCACGCCGGCCGACCTTTGCAGCCCACGCCGACTGACCTTCGCGACCCACGCTGGCCGACTTTCGCGACCCACAACGGCTGACCTTTGCGGCACACGCCGGCCGACCTGTGCAACCCACCATTTTCTCTTACCTTGTTTGTTGCTGACAACAGTGAGGAAAATGGTTTTGGGTCCCTTTGGCCACCCCAAACTTGAAAAAAAAGGCCACGACCATATAAAAAAAATGCGGCCGCACTGCGCATGCGTGCCCGATCATCGGTGTGCATTCGCATAGTTTTGCACATGCGCACCGATGATCGGGCACGCATGTTATTATAAACAGAGTTATTATCTCTGGTTTGTTACCCGTGCCACATGATAACGAGACGAGGAATAGGGAGAGAGAGCAGTTGAACAAGTGTCTACAGGGATGGTGCAGGAGGGAGGGTTTCAGATTTCTGGATAATTGGGGCTCATTCTGGGGTCGGTGGGACCTCTACAAACGGGATGGTCTACACCTGGACCAGAGGAGTACAAATATCCTGGGGGGGAAATTTGCTAATGCTCTTCGGGAGGGTTTAAACTAGTTCAGCAGGGGCTTGGGAACCTGAATTGTAGCTCCAGTATACAGGAGGTTGAGAGTAGTGAGGTCATGAGTAAGGTTTCAAAGTTGCAGGAGTGTACCGGCAGGCAGGAAGGTGGTTTAAAGTGTGTCTTCTTCAATGCCAGGAGCATCCGGAATAAGGTGGGTGAACTTGCGGCATGGGTTGGTACCTGGGACTTCGATGTTGTGGCCATTTCAGAGACATGGATAGAGCAGGGACAGGAATGGTTGTTCAGGTGCCGGGGTTTAGATATTTCAGTAAGCTCAGGGAAGGTGGTAAAAGAGGGGGAGGGGTGGCATTGTTAGTCAAGGACAGTATTACGGCGGCAGAAAGGACGTTTGATGAGGACTCGTCTACTGAGGTAGTATGGGCTGAGGTTAGAAACAGGAAAGGAGAGGTCACCCTGTTAGGGGTTTTCTATAGGCCTCCGAAAAGTTCCAGATATGTAGAGAAAAGGACTGCAAAGATGATTCTGGATAGGAGCGAAAGCAACAGGGTAGTTGTTATGGGGGACTTTAACTTTCCAAATATTGACTGGAAATGCTATAGTTCGAGTACTTTAGATGGGTCTGTTCTTGTCCAATGTGTGCAGGAGGGTTTCCTGACACAGTATGTAGATAGGCCAACGAGAGGCGAGGCCATATTGTATTTGGTACTGGGTAATAAACCAGGACAGGTGTTAGATTTGGAGGTAGGTGAGCACTTTGGTGATAGTGTTGCTAACATTTGGTTGGTTCAATTGGCTCTGTTTTATAACCTTTGCTCTCGAGTCGCCAGGTATCTTTATACCGCCACGAGGTTCAAGTCCAAGTAATGATCAATAACTCAACACACCAGTTAGTAAGATTCAAATCAAAGCACATTTATTATACACAGTCAATCGCTACTCATGCATAAATTCTACTTCTAAGCTACTTCTACAACTAACAGGCCTATACTTAGCTTCGGACTGGCCCATCAGGTCAGGGGAACAAATGGCCTTTCGTTCGGATTCTGAAACTGCGGGATTCAAAGCCGGTATGGACTGGTAGCTAGGAGCGCCTATCTCGTAGCGAGCGTCGACTTGAGACTTACTTCAGTGATGAGGCAGCTTGTACAGTTCACTCTCAAGGGTTGGTTCACGTTGCTGAGTGACCCTGTCAAGAAGAACGATTTGAACTTGGGGGCTTATCTTTATAGTCCCCAGAGGCTTCCCGCCTTTCGGGGCGGACCCTGTACCTGGTTCCAGGTGATTGGACTTCGTTCCAATTGCTTGGTTTGATTTCTCCAATACTGGAGCGGTTCCCTGATCAATGGGCGGTCTTGAGGTGTTTGTTAACCTCTTTTGTATTGGCTTCTGCTGGCGCCGAGGAGTCTGGCTTAGCTTTGTTTGTCCCAAATGTTGCGATTGTTCCCGGGGATTGCTTATTAGTATGTAGATGGCTGCTACATTATTATGCAGATGACTGCTTGTATCGATGCTGTCTGGGCTTTTGCAGAGTTCAATACACAGTAACTTGCACCTGCTGGTTTCTGCCTGTGTTGGCTGAATTTCCCTGCAGCCTTTGATGTTCTCCATTTTAAATCGGGACTTGGCCAACTCAGGTGACTACAATAGTTTCCACAATTCCATTACGTTTACTTTTAGTGATGGAAAGGGATAGTTCTACACTGCAGGGCAAGAGTTATATCTGGGGGAAAGACAATTATGATGCGATGAGGCAAGACTTAGGATGCATCAGATGGAGAGGAATACTGCAGGGGATGGGCACAATGGAAATGAGCTTGTTCAAGGAACAGCTACTGCGTGTCCTTGATAAGTATGTACCTGTCTGGCAGGGAGGAAGTGGTCGAGCAAGGGAACCGTGGTTTACTAAAGCAATTGAAACACTTGTCAAGAGGAGACGGAGGCTTATGTAAAGATGAGACATGAAGGTTCAGTTAGGGCGCTTGAGAGTTACAAGTTAGCTAGGAAGGACCTAAAGAGAGAGCTAAGAAGAGCCAGGAGGGGACATGAGAAGGTAGGATCAAGATCAAGTGGGCAGCACGGTAGCATTGTGGATAGCACAATTGCTTCACAGCTCCAGGGTCCCAGGTTCGATTCCGGCTTGGGTCACTGTCTGTGCGGAGTCTGCACATCCTCCCCGTGTGTGCGTGGGTTTCCTCCGGGTGCTCCGGTTTCCTCCCACAGTCCAAAGATGTGCAGGTTAGGTGGATTGGCCATGCTAAATTGCCCTTAGTGTCCAAAATTGCCCTTAGTGTTGGGTGGGGTTACTGGGTTATGGGGATGGGGTGGAGATGTTGACCTTGGGTAAGGTGCTCTTTCCAAGAGCCGGTGCAGACTCGATGGGCCGAATGGCTCCCTTCTGCACTGTAAATTCTATGAAATAACCCTCAAGCTTTTGATAGATATGTCAGGAATAAACAAATGACTAGGGTAAGAGTAGGGCCAGTCAAGGACAGTAGTGGGAAGTTGTGCTTGGAGTCCGAGGAGATAGGAGAGGTGCTAAATGAATATTTTTCGTCAGTATTCATACAGGAAAAAGACAATGTTGTCGAGGAGAATACTGAGATTCAGGCTACTAGACTAGAAGGGCTTGAGGTTCATAAGGAGGAGGTGTTAGCAATTCTGGAAAGTGTGAAAATAGATATGTCCCCTGGGCCGGATGGGATTTATCCTAGGATTCTCTGGGAAGCTAGGGAGGAGATTGCTGCGCCTTTGGCTTTGATATTTAAGTCATCGTTGTCTACAGGAATAGTGCCAGAAGACTGGAGGATAGCAAATGTTGTCCCATTGTTCAAGAAGGGGAGTAGAGACAATCCCGGTAACTATAGACCAGTGAGCCTTACTTCTGTGGTAGGCAAAATCTTGGAAAGGTTTATAAGAGATAGGATGTATAATAATCTGGAAAGGAATAATTTGATTAGAGATAGTCAACACGGTTTTGTGAAGGGTAGGTCGTGCCTCACAAACCTTATTGAGTGATTTGAGAAGGTGACCAAACAGGTGGATGAGGGTAAAGCAGTTAATGTGGTGTATATGGATTTCAGTAAAGCGTTTGATAAGGTTACCCATGGTAGGCTACTGCAGAAAATACGGAGGCATGGGATTCAGGGTGATTTAGCAGTTTGGATCAGAAATTGGCTAGCTGGAAGAAGACAAAGGGTGTCACATGACACATCTTTCCATATTTTCAATAACACCCATCTTGACATTTGAAACATGGAAGTCTGGCAATATCTGGCCTGAGAGAAACATGAGAGGATACAGGAAAAGATCCCACAAAGGGTTAACAGCAGCTGCAAAGAGCAGGATTGTAAAATGCAGATATCCTTGGTCAAGCAGGCTTAGCAAACAAGACAAACAGGATTTTGAATGAAGCCAACAACAATGGCTCACACCTTCATTGAAAGTAACTATCTTAGTAAGCAGCTGGAAAGGAAAGGACAAGGTTCAGTTAAATTTGGTGACAATTCTAGGTGTGAAATTTTGCTAATACCAGGTAAATTAAAAAAAAACTGGAGACTATCAGTCCACGAGAATCATAATTCAAAGCCAAAATCAAAGTCAGAATTATGAGCTGAGGACACAATTGGAAAATAAAACTATAGAAATCACAGGAATTAAAAGTAACGCCTCTTGAAACCAAAGCGTTTTTGAATATCACAAAGAAACTTTGAACATCACAAAGGAAACAATGTAATCAGATCTATGAAGTCATGTCAAAATGAATACTTAGTTGGATTAGAATGTTTAGATCAAAGATACTTTTACAATCAAAGAAAATAAGAGTTACTTTACAATAAAGTCATAAAAACTTAATAACTGTTAGAAAGAGAATATAAACCTAGAGACCAGAGCAGGAACTACCAGAACCAGAACTCAGAGGGAGAGAGAGAGAAGCAGAGAAGGAACAAGCAGCTCAGAGTTAGATTACAGTCATCTCGGTCATGGGAAAGATAAGCAGCCGAGCTAAAATAGCTAATACATCTTAGGAAGACTAGAATTTAAAGAGTAGGCAGAGTCAGCCAGCAGAGCCAGCTCTCACAGCTCGGTACATGGGAAGGTAGGACACAGCAACCGAGCTCATCAGCGAATACATCTAAAGACCAGATTTTAAAAAGAAGATTGATTGTCAAGTTGGGGCTGAAGGTCCCTTCAACCAACCAGAGGGATCCAGAAGCAAAATCTTTTTACCTTTCTGTAAAGGCAGTAATTGCAGATTTTAAAAGAAAAAATATAATAAAATAACTTAATTTAACCTGAAATAGCGGCTATTCCAAAGTCTACTTTACTTACTTAGCAATGCGAGGCCCAGGATCGATGCTACTAGGTGGTAAGTAGATGAAACCTTTGGTGAAGGTATGGGTTATACCGGGGGATAACTTGAAAATATAGTTTGACCTGAATAGCACCCACGGAAGCCTGCATCGAAGTCAGGGAGTGAGAATCCCTGTTCACCATTTAGAATGTCGGCCCTTTTTGGTATAGGGGGACTCCTAAGAATAGTGGTGAGTTTTCAACAACAGTAGTTGCCAGTATTGTAACTGTACTGGAACAGCTTGGGCCACGGGATATTCTGGAGCACAAGACTTCATATTGTCAGGGCCCATAGCCTTTGCTGTTTCCAGTGCCTTCAGTGATATCACGTGGGGTAAAACGGCTTGGCTGAAGACTGACATCTGTGATGCTGGGGGGCATAGGTTTAAGGTGAGAGGGGCAAGGTTTAGAGTAGATGTACGAGGCAAGTTTTTTACGCAGAGGGTAGTGGGTGCCTGGAACTCGCTACCGGAGGAGGTGGTAGAAGCAGGGACGATAGTGACATTTAAGGGGCATCTTGACAAATACATGAATAGGATGGGAATAGAGGGATACGGACCCAGGAAGTGGAGAAGATTGTAGTTTAGTCGGGCAGCATGGTCGGCACGGGCTTGGAGGGCCGAAGGGCCTGTTCCTGTGCTGTACATTTCTTTGTTCTTTTACATCTGAAGGAGACCAAAATGGATCATCCACTCAGCACTTCAGGCTGAAGATTATTGTGAATGCTTCAGCCTTGACGTTTGTATTGATGTGCTGAGCTCCTCCATCATTCAGGATAGGGATATGTGTGGAGCCTCCTCCTCCAGTGAGTTGTTCACTTGTCCATCTATATTCACGACTGGGTGTAGCAGGACTGCAGAGCATAGATCTGATTGGTTGGTTGTGGGATCTCTTAGCTCTGTCTATCACTTGCTGCTTATGTTGTTTGGAATGAAACCAGTCCTGTGTTGTAACTTTGCCAGGTTGACGTCTCAGTTTTTAGTATTCCCGGTGTTGCTCCTAGCATGCCCTCCTGCAGTCTTCATTGAACCGGGGTTGATCCCCTGGCTTAGTGGTAATGATAGAGTGGGGGTTATGCTGGACAATCAAGTTACAGATTGTGGCTGAGAAAAATTCTGCTGCTGCTGATGGTCCACATCATTTCATGGATGTCCAGTCTTGAGTTGCTAGATCTGTTCTGAATTTATCCCATTTAGCACGGTGATAGTGCCACAACACGGTGGAGGGTATCCTCAATGTGAAGATGGGACTTTGTCTCCACAAGGACTGTGCAGTGGTCACTCCTACCGATACTGTCATGACACCTGTCATGGGTGGCATGATAGCACAGTGGTTAGCACTGTTGCTTCACAGCGCCAGGGTCCCTGGTTCGATTCCCGGCTTGGGTCACTGTCTGTGTGGAGTCTGCACGTTCTCCCCGTGTCTGTGTGGGCTTCCTCCGAGTGCTCCGGTTTCCTCCCAAAAGTCGCGAAAGATGTGCTGTTAGGTAAATTGGACACTCTGAATTCTCCCTCTGTGTACCCGAACAGGCGCCGGAGTGTGGCGACTCGGGGATTTTGACAGCAACTTCATTGCAGTGTTAATGTAAGCCTACTTGTGACAATAATAAGGATTATTATAAAATTGACTTCACTTCATGAATCGCAGAATGTCGGTTTGCAGGATAATCATAATAATATTTATTAGTGGCATTGAAGGCAATTCAAGAGGTTCACAGGATTGATTCCAGGGATGAAAGGGTTGACGTATGAGGAGAGATTAAACTGTTTGGGCTTATACTCGCTGGAGTTTAGAAGGATGAGAGGGGATCTGATCGAGTAATATAAAATACTAAAAGGGATTGAGAAAGTAAACGTAGACCAAATGCTCCCCCTTGCAGGACAATCTAGAATGAGAGGTCACGTATATAGGTTAAGTGGTGGTAGATTGAGAACTGAGATAATGAGGAACTACTTCTCGCAAAGGTGGTGAATTTGTGGAACTCGCTGCCCCATAGTGTGGCGGAATCGGAGTCATTAAATGGTTTCAAGAGGGAGATAGATATATTTCTGGTAAAAGACGGGGTAAAGGGATATGGGGAACAGGCAGGGAGATGGATTTGATACCAGGAAGAGATCAGCCATGATCTGATTGAATGGCGGAGCAGGCTCGAGGGGCTGAATTGCCTGCTTATGCTCCTAATTCCTATGTTCTCATGTCACTGACACAAAAGCAGATGATCGGAGGATGATGTGTGTGTTAGTCTCTGTCCTGCTCTCCAGTTGTTTTGGATTTCCCTGCCACTGGACCAAGATCACGCTCCACTGGGTGGTTGGTAATCCACGCCCGCTGGAAGGGATCAAGGCAAAGTGGGAGGAAGAGTTGGGAGAGGGTATGGAGGAGGGGTTCTGGTGTGAGGTGCTCCGGAGGGTGAATGCCTCCACCTCGAGTGCGAGGTTGGGGCTGATTTCATAGAATTTACAGTGCAGAAGAAGGCCATTCAGCCCATCGAGTCTGCACCAGCTCTTGGAAAGAGTACCCTACCCAAGCCCACACCTCCACCCTATCCCCATAACCCAGTAACCACACCCAACACTAAGGGCAATTTTGGACACTAAGGGCAATTTAGCATGGCTAATCCACCTAACCTGCACATCTTTGGACTGTGGGAGGAAACCGGAGAACCCGGAGGAAACCCACGCACACACGGGGAGAACGTGCAGACTCCGCACAGACAGTGACCCAAGCCAGGAGTCGAACCTGGGACCCTGGAGCTGTGAAGCAATTGTGCTATCCACTATGCTACCTTGCTGATACAGCTGAAGATGGTGTATAGAGCACACCTTACAAGGGTGAGGATGAGCTGGCTCTTTGAGGGGATAGAAGATGTGTGTGAACATTGCGGGCGGGGGGGGGAAGGAACCCTGCAAACCACGTTCATATGTTTTGGTCCTGTCCAAAGGTGGAGAATTACTGGAAGGAGGTTTTTAGTGTTGCACGTGAAACTGGAAATGGGCCCTTGGGAGGCCATATTCGGGCGCTGGGATGGTTGGGGGGAGGGGGGACTGTGTGTGTTAATGGGGACTATGGGTGATTCCCGATTCCTCTTTGTCATTTGTTTATGTTAACATGCGGGCTAATATCTGGGGTTTGGTGGGAGGATGGGATCGTTGTTATTGATATGGGGATTGACAATGCATTCATTACTGATTATTGTTTATTGGGTGTAAATTTGGGAGAAAATGTGAAAAAGGAGAATAAAAATATTTTAAAAAAAGAATACATGCACAGGCAGAACCCACCCAACCCCACCCCCCAAATTAATTTTGTGATCTACAAAATCAGGACACTTATGGACAACACCAACAGCAACAGACACATCGCCACCATATCCTGCGAACGCAGATGCCGCACACTTCAACATCACCACCCTGAGCGAGACACGACTGGCAGGAGAAGGCCAGCTTAAAGAACAAGGCGGTGGATACATCTTTCTCTGGAATGGAAAACCAGGCGAAGAATGCCGTCTTTCCAGGATCAGCTTTGCCGTAAAAATGTGAAAAAGGAGAATAAAAATATTTTAAAAAAAGAATACACGCACAGGCAGAACCCACCCAACCCCACCCCCCAAATTAATTTTGTGATCTACAAAATCAGGACACTTATGGACAACACCAACAGCAACAGACACATCGCCACCATATCCTGCGAACGCAGATGCCGCACACTTCAACATCACCACCCTGAGCGAGACACGACTGGCAGGAGAAGGCCAGCTTAAAGAACAAGGCGGTGGATACATCTTTCTCTGGAATGGAAAACCAGGCGAAGAATGCCGTCTTTCCAGGATCAGCTTTGCCGTAAAAACAAATTCATCTGACATCTCAATGAACCTCACTATGGGGCGAGAAAACATCTCATGACCCTATGACTCACCCTGGCCCAGAAGCAGCGCATCACAGCCGTCGGTGCCTACACCCCAACCTTAGATGCAATAGGCGAGGCAAAAGAGGCATTCTACTCCAGCCTCGACCAATCGCTGTCCCTCATCCCAAAGGGAGACAAGTTTATTCTCCTTAGCGACCTCAATGCGAGATTGGGAAGGATACAAACCTTTGGAAAGGTGTGTAGGGCAGGGAAGGTGTGGGAAAAACAAACGTAAACTGAGTTCTCCTCCTGACAAAATGTTTAGAACATGACCTAGTCATCACAAACACCCTGATCCGTCAGAGGGACAAGCAAAAGACCTCATGGCAACACCCCCATTCCAAGCACTGGCATCTAACAGACTATTTCATCGTCCAAGCAAGGGGCTGCAAAGGTGTCCACATAACCCCCGCCACGACCGGAGCCGACGACTGTTGGACTGACCACTGGCTAATCCGCTCTACCATCTCCATCATCCTGGCTCAAAACCAGCACAGGCAGAAAAAACTCTGCCGCAGGAGACTCAATGTTGTTGGACTCAAAGACCTGAGAAGAGCTACTCAGTCGGCGCCTCACAGCTAACCTGGCGATGACCAATGAGCCAGAGCCACAGACTGCCCACAGCACCTAGTCTGCCTTAAAAGCCACCATATTCAGCACCTGCGAGGAGACGCTCGAACTCTCGACCAAGAAACACCAAGACTGGTTAGACCAGAACGATCAGGCGATCCAGTATCTCCTTGACTGCAAACAGCTCCATCAAAACCCGAGTGAGAGGAAACAAGCCTATAGGAACATCCTCCCCAAATTCGGCTGATTGCAGAAATTGGTCACAATTTTCTGGCTGCTACATGACGACATGCAAGCCGCAATCCTCACCAACCGAACCATCACAGACCCAATACGTGTGCAAACTAGGGTCAAACAGGGCTGCGCCATCGCACCAATGCTCTTCTTCTCCAAATGTGGCTGGTTTAGCACAGTGGGCTAAACAGCTGTCTTGTAATGCAGAACAAGGCCAGCAGCGCGAGTTCAATTCCCGTACCGGCCTCCCCGAACAGGCGGCGGAAGATGGCAACTAGGGGCTTTTCACTGTAACTTCTTTGAAGCCTACTTGTGACAATAAGCGATTATTATTATCTTCCTCAGAGCAACATTCAACCCCATCATGCTGAAGCTCCTTGCTGGAGTGGAGCTAACCTACTGGACAAGCGGCCAACTGTTCAACCTCTGATGCCTCCAGGCCAGAACCAAGGCCACATAACCTCTGTCACAAGCTGCAGTACGCAGACGACACCTTTGTGTGCGCATACTCAGAGGCCAAGCTACAAACCGCTGTTGACACATTCACCGAGGCATATGAGAGAATAGGCCTCAGATTAAACATCTGGAAAACAAAGGCCCTCGACCAGCCCGCTCCTTCCACACAAAACCGCCCCCCGACCATCAAGACCTACAGTGAGCCCCTGGAAAATGTGGATCATTTCCGTCCATAGGGCGGCACAGTAGCACAGTGGAGGGTGGCAAGGTAACACTGTGATTAGCACTGTTGCTTCACAGGGCCAGGGTCCCAGGTTCGATTCCCGACTTGGGTCACTGTCTGTGCGCAGTCTGCATGTTCTCCCTGTGTCTGTGTGGGTTTCCCCCGGGTTCTCCTTCCACAAGTCCCAAAAGACGTGCTGTTAGATCAAATGGACATTCTGAATTCTCCCTCTGTGCACCCGAACAGGCGCCATAGTGTGGCGACACGGAGATTTTCACAGTAACTTCATTGCATTGTTAATGCAAGCCTACTTGTGACAATAATAAAGATTAAAACAAAGATTAAAAAATTCTCACTATGAAAGCTAAAATAAATTTGCCATCTTTACTGTCTGCTGTACCTGTGCGCTTACTTTCAGCGACTGATTCACGAGGACACGGTCTTGCTGAGTGTCCACCTCTCTCAATTTACACCCATTCAAATAATAATCTGCTTCCCTATTTTTGCTACCGATGCAGATAACCTTACATTTATCCACATTATACTGCATCTGCCATTCATATGCCCACTCACTCAGCCTGTCCAAATCCCGCTGAAGCATCTCTGCATCCTCCTCACAGCTCACCCTCCTACCCAACTTTGTATCAGCTGCAAATTTGGAGATCATACATTTATCTCCCTCGTCCAAATCATTAACATATATTGTGAACAGTTGGGGTCCTAGCACAGATCCCTGCAGTACCCCACTTAACACTGCCTGCCAATCAGAAAAAGTCCCATTTGTTCCAACGTTTTGCTTCCTGCCTGCGAACCTATTTTTATCCATCTCAAGACACTACCTGAAATTAGATGTGCATTAACTTTACATATTAATCTGCTATGAGACCTGTCGAAAGTCTTCTGAAAGTCTAAATAAACTACATCCACCGGTTCTCCCTGGCCAACTCTACATCTTCAAAGAATTCTCGTAGACTTGTCAAGCTTGATTTTCCTTTCGTAAATCCATGCTGACTTTGTCTGAAAAATGCTTTCCAATGAAATTCTTGAAAATGGACTCCAGCAAGTTTGATTTGATTTGATTTTTTGTCACATGTATCGAAGTACAGTGGAAAGTATTTTTCTGCAGCCAAGGGAACGTACACAGTACGTACATAGTAGACAAAAAAGAATAATCGACAGTGTACATTGACAGATGGGACATCGACAAACAGTGATTGGTAACAGTGCAGAACAAGGGACCAAACAAAGCAAATACATGAGCAAGATCAGCATTGGGCGTCATGAATAGTGTTCTTACAGGGAACAGATCAATCCGAGGGAGAGTCGTTGAGGAGTCTCGTAGCTATAGGACGGAAGCTGTTCCTATGTCTGGATGTGCGGGTCTTCAGACTTCTGTGTCTTCTGTAGAAGAGCGCAAAGCTCTTTTGGATTTCGGCGGCAGCGGTGCGCAGGGGCCTTCTTGGAGGTGAGTAGTGAGTTTAAAACCACTTACCTTTACAGGAGCAGCCCTTTGGATTTCGGCGGCAGCGGTGCGCAGGGGCCTTCTTGGAGGTGAGTAGTGAGTTTAAAACCACTTACCTTTACAGGAGCAGCCCTTTGGATTTCGGCGGCAGCGGTGCGCAGGGGCCTTCTGGGAGGTGAGTAGTGAGTTTAAAACCACTTACCTTTACAGGAGCAGCCCTTTGGATTTCGGCGGCAGCGGTGCGCAGGGGCCTTCTGGGAGGTGAGTAGTGAGTTTAAAACCACTTACCTTTACAGGAGCAGCCCTTTGGATTTCGGCGGCAGCGGTGCGCAGGGGCCTTCTGGGAGGTGAGTAGTGAGTTTAAAACCACTTACCTTTACAGGAGCAGCCCTTTGGATTTCGGCGGCAGCGGTGCGCAGGGGCCTTCTGGGAGGTGAGTAGTGAGTTTAAAAACCTTACCTTTACAGGAGCAGCCCTTTGGATTTCGGCGGCAGCGGTGCGCAGGGGCCTTCTTGGAGGTGAGTAGTGAGTTTGAAACCACTTACCTTTACAGGAGCAGCCCTTTGGATTTCGGCGGCAGCGGTGCGCAGGGGCCTTCTGGGAGGTGAGTAGCGACTTTAAAACCACTTACCTTTACAGGAGCAGCCCTTTGGATTTCGGCGGCAGCGGTGCGCAGGGGCCTTCTGGGAGGTGAGTAGTGAGTTTAAAAACCTTACCTTTACAGGAGCAGCCCTTTGGATTTCGGCGGCAGCGGTGCGCAGGGGCCTTCTTGGAGGTGAGTAGTGAGTTTAAAACCACTTACCTTTACAGGAGCAGCCCTTTGGATTTCGGCGGCAGCGGTGCGCAGGGGCCTTCTGGGAGGTGAGTAGTTAGTTTAAAAGCTCTTACCTTTACAGGAGCAGCCCTTTGGATTTCGGCGGCAGCGGTGCGCAGGGGCCTTCTTGGAGGTGAGTAGTTAGTTTAAAAACCTTACCTTTACAGGAGCAGCCCTTTGGATTTCGGCGGCAGCGGTGCGCAGGGGCCTTCTGGGAGGTGAGTAGTTAGTTTAAAAGCTCTTACCTTTACAGGAGCAGCCCTTTGGATTTCGGCGGCAGCGGTGCGCAGGGGCCTTCTTGGAGGTGAGTAGTGAGTTTAAAAACCTTACCTTTACAGGAGTAGCCCTTTGGATTTCGGCGGGAACCGGAAGTTCGACCTCTGGCAAGTCCCCCCCCCCCCAATAAATTCTGGTGGAGAGGAAACCCGAGACACTACACGTGTAGTGTCTCCCACCCACCCTCCTCCTCTAACCTAATAATAAGACCCATTGGTGTAAGGTAAGTGCCATATTATATTATTAGCATTGTGCAGGTCAAGGATTGGAGGTGGAGGAGCAGTCTCTGTCAGCGAGAGAACCTGAGAACATCTCAGAAGGTAAGCAAGTGATTTTTACTTTTATACCTTTTTTTCAAATTGTGTGTGTCGGGGGGAAACTGAAGTGACATCACAGAAAAGCTGTGACCTGAGTGGCTAGTTGGGATTCTAACCTAAATTTTTTTGAGTATTTGGGAACTAATTAAACATAATAACTTAATTATAATTTAGAGGATATCTAAGCCAGAGATCGGAGAATATTATAGTTAGCTATCGCATTTCTATTAGAAATCTAGTGCTAGGAAACAGATAGTTGACAGTAACTTTGTAATTTAAAAAAAAAAAGTATTTATATAAAAAAAAAAGACAAATTTTAATTTTAATTAATTGACGCAATGTCAGTTAGAGGGGTGCTGTGCTCTGACTGTGAGATGTGGCAGGTCCGGGAGGCTTCCAGCGTCCCGGATGGCTTCATCTGCAGAAAGTGCACCCAACTGCAGCTCCTCACAGACCGCATGGTTCGGTTGGAGCAGCAATTGGATGCACTTAGGAGCATGCAGGTGGCGGAAAGCGTCATAGATCGCAGTTATGTAAGTGTGGTCACACCCAAGGTGCAGGCAGAGAAATGGGTGACCACCAGAAAGGGCAGGCAGTCAGTGCAGGAATCCCCTGTGTTTGTCCCCCTCTCGAACAGATATACCCCTTTGGATACTGTCGGGGGGGATAGCCTATCAGGGGAAAACAGCAGCAGCCAGAGCAGTGGCACCACGGCTGGCTCTGATGTTCAGAAGGGAGGGTCAAAGCGCAGAAGAGTAATAGTTATAGGGGACTCTATAGTCAGGGGAACAGATAGGCGCTTCTGTGGACGTGAAAGAGACTCCAGGATGGTATGTTGCCTCCCTGGTGCCAGGGTCCAGGATGTCTCCGAACGGGTAGAGGGAATCCTGAAGGGGGAGGGCAAACAGGTAGAGGTTGTTGTACATATTGGTACTAACGACATAGGCAGGAAGGGGCATGAGGTCCTGCAGCAGGAGTTCAGGGAGCTAGGCAGAAAGTTAAAAGACAGGACCTCGAGGGTTGTAATCTCGGGATTACTCCCTGTGCCACGTGCCAGTGAGGCTAGAAATAGGAAGATAGAGCAGACAAACACGTGGCTAAACAGCTGGTGTAGGAGGGAGGGTTTCTGTTATCTGGACCACTGGGAGCTCTTCCGGGGCAGGTGTGACCTGTATAAGATGGACGGGTTGCATCTAAACCGGAGAGGCATAAATATCCTGGCCGCGAGATTTGCTAGTGTCACACGGGAGGGTTTAAACTAGTATGGCAGGGGGGTGGGCACGGGAGCATTAGGTCAGAAGGTGAGAGGGTTGAGGGAGAACTAGGGAATAGGGACAGTGTGGCTCTGAGGCAGAGCAGACGGGGAGGAGTTGCTGAACACAGCGGGTCTGGTGGCCTGAAGTGCATATGTTTTAATGCAAGGAGCATTACGGGTAAGGCAGATGAACTTAGAGCTTGGATTACTACTTGGAACTATGATGTTGTTGCCATTACAGAGACCTGGTTGAGGGAAGGGCAGGATTGGCAGCTAAACGTTCCAGGATTTAGATGTTTCAGGCGGGATAGAGGGGGATGTAAAAGGGGAGGCGGAGTTGCGCTACTTGTTCAGGAGAGTATCACAGCTATACAGCGAGAGGACACCTCAGAGGGCAGTGAGGCTATATGGGTAGAGATCAGGAATAAGAAGGGTGCAGTCACAATGTTGGGGGTATACTACAGGCCTCCCAACAGCCAGCGGGAGATAGAGGAGCAGATAGGTAGACAGATTTTGGAAAAGAGTAAAAACAACAGGGTTGTGGTGATGGGAGACTTCAACTTCCCCAATATTGACTGGGACTCACTTAGTGCCAGGGGCTTAGACGGGGCAGAGTTTGTAAGGAGCATCCAGGAGGGCTTCTTAAAACAATATGTAAACAGTCCAACTAGGGAAGAGGCGGTACTGGACCTGGTATTGGGGAATGAGCCCGGCCAGGTGGTAGATGTTTCAGTAGGGGAGCATTTCGGTAACAGTGACCACAATTCAGTAAGTTTTAAAGTACTGGTGGACAAGGATAAGAGTGGTCCGAGGATGAATGTGCTAAATTGGGGGAAGGCTAATTATAACAATATTAGGCGGGAACTGAAGAACATAGATTGGGGGCGGATGTTTGAGGGCAAATCAACATCTGACATGTGGGAGGCTTTCAAGTGTCAGTTGATAGGAATACAGGACAGGCATGTTCCTGTGAGGAAGAAAGATAAATACGGCAATTTTCGGGAACCTTGGATGACGAATGATATTGTAGGCCTCGTCAAAAAGAAAAAGGAGGCATTTGTCAGGGCTAAAAGGCTGGGAACAGACGAAGCCTGTGTGGCATATAAGGAAAGTAGGAAGGAACTTAAGCAGGGAGTCAGGAGGGCTAGAAGGGGTCATGAAAAGTCATTGGCAAATAGGGTTAAGGAAAATCCCAAGGCTTTTTACACTTACATAAAAAGCAAGAGGGTAGCCAGGGAAAGGGTTGGCCCACTGAAGGATAGGCAAGGGAATCTATGTGTGGAGCCAGAGGAAATGGGCGAGGTACTAAATGAATACTTTGCATCAGTATTCACCAAAGAGAAGGAATTGGTAGATGTTGAGTCTGGAGAAGGGGGTGTAGATAGCCTGGGTCACATTGTGATCCAAAAAGACGAGGTGTTGGGTGTCTTAAAAAATATTAAGGTAGATAAGTCCCCAGGGCCGGATGGGATCTACCCCAGAATACTGAAGGAGGCTGGAGAGGAAATTGCTGAGGCCTTGACAGAAATCTTTGGATCCTCGCTGTCTTCAGGGGATGTCCCGGAGGACTGGAGAATAGCCAATGTTGTTCCTCTGTTTAAGAAGGGTGGCAGGGATAATCCCGGGAACTACAGGCCGGTGAGCCTTACTTCAGTGGTAGGGAAATTACTGGAGAGAATTCTTCGAGACAGGATCTACTCCCATTTGGAAGCAAATGGACGTATTAGTGAGAGGCAGCATGGTTTTGTGAAGGGGAGGTCGTGTCTCACTAACTTGATAGAGTTTTTCGAGGAGGTCACTAAGATGATTGATGCAGGTAGGGCAGTAGATGTTGTCTATATGGACTTCAGTAAGGCCTTTGACAAGGTCCCTCATGGTAGACTAGTACAAAAGGTGAAGTCACACGGGATCAGGGGTGAACTGGCAAGGTGGATACAGAACTGGCTAGGCCATAGAAGGCAGAGGGTAGCAATGGAGGGATGCTTTTCTAATTGGAGGGCTGTGACCAGTGGTGTTCCACAGGGATCAGTGCTGGGACCTTTGCTCTTTGTAGTATATATAAATGATTTGGAGGAAAATGTAACTGGTCTGATTAGTAAGTTTGCAGACGACACAAAGGTTGGTGGAATTGCGGATAGCGATGAGGACTGTCTGAGGATACAGCAGGATTTAGATTGTCTGGAGACTTGGGCGGAGAGATGGCAGATGGAGTTTAACCTGGACAAATGTGAGGTAATGCATTTTGGAAGGGCTAATGCAGGTAGGGAATATACAGTGAATGGTAGAACCCTCAAGAGTATTGAAAGTCAAAGAGATCTAGGAGTACAGGTCCACAGATCACTGAAAGGGGCTACACAGGTGGAGAAGGCAGTCAAGAAGGCATACGGCATGCTTGCCTTCATTGGCCGGGGCATTGAGTATAAGAATTGGCAAGTCATGTTGCAGCTGTATAGAACCTTAGTTAGGCCACACTTGGAGTATAGTGTTCAATTCTGGTCGCCACACTACCAGAAGGATGTGGAGGCTTTAGAGAGGGTGCAGAAGAGATTTACCAGAATGTTGCCTGGTATGGAGGGCATTAGCTATGAGGAGCGATTGAATAAACTCGGTTTGTTCTCACTGGAACGAAGGAGGTTGAGGGGCGACCTGATAGAGGTATACAAAATTATGAGGGGCATAGACAGAGTGGATAGTCAGAGGCTTTTCCCCAGGGTAGAGGGGTCAATTACTAGGGGGCATAGGTTTAAGGTGAGAGGGGCAAAGTTTAGAGTAGATGTACGAGGCAAGTTTTTTACGCAGAGGGTAGTGGGTGCCTGGAACTCACTACCGGAGGAGGTAGTGGAGGCAGGTACGATAGGGACATTTAAGGGGCATCTTGACAAATATATGAATAGGATGGGAATAGAAGGATACGGACCCAGGAAGTGTAGAAGATTGTAGCTTAGTCGGGCAGTATGGTCGGCACGGGCTTGGAGGGCCGAAGGGCCTGTTCCTGTGCTGTACATTTCTTTGTTCTTTGTTCTTTGTTAAAGCCTGGGTGGGATTGGTCTCTGATAATGCTGTCTGCCTTCCTGAGGCAGCAGGAGTTGTAGACAGAATCAATGTGCGGGTGGCAAGCTTGTGTGATGCCTTGGGCTGAGTTCACCACACTCTGCAGTTTCTTGCGATCTTGTGCCGAGCAGTTGCCATACCAAGCTGTGATGCAACCAGATGGGATGCTCACTATGGCACATCTATAGAAGTTTGAGAGAGTTGATGCAGACATGCCAAATTTCTTTAGCTTCCGCAGGAAGCAGAGACGTTTCTGGGCTTTCTTAACTGTTGCATCAACGTGAGTGGACCAGGACACTGTTGGTGATGGTGACCCTCAGGAACCTAAAGCTGTCAATCATCTCCACTTCAGAGCCATTGATACAGACGGGGGGGGGGGGGGGGGGGGGGGGTCGTGCTATGCTTCCTGAAGTCGATGATCAGTTCCTTGGTCTTTCCAACATTTAGAGAGAGAGATTGTTTTCAGTACACCATACAACCAAGTGATTTATCTCCCTCCCATAGTCTGATTCGTCGTTGTTTGAGATAAGACCCACCAGTCGTATCATCCGCAAACTTAATAGATTGAGTTGGAGTTAAATCTTGCTATACAGTCGTGTGTGTATAGGGGGTACAGTAGAGGACTGAGCACACATCCTTGCGGGGCCCCGGTGTTGAGGACTACTGTGGAGGAGGTGCTGTTGCCTATCCTGACAGATTGCGGTCTGTTGCTGAAGAAGTCAAGGGTCCAGCTGCATAGGGAGGAATCAAGTCCAAGATTGCAGAGTTTGGTGAAACGTCTTGTCAGGATAATGGTGTTGAAGATGGAGCTGTAGTCTATGAACAGCAGTCTCACGTAGGTGTCCTTGTCGAGGTGTTCGAGTGTTGATTGTAGAGCCAGGGAGAAAGCATCTGCTGTCGACCGGTTAAGGTGATAGGCGAATTGCAATGGATCGAGACCGTCTAGGAGGCTGGCGTTGATCCGTCTCATGACTAGCCGATCAAAGCATTTCATGATAACAGACGTCAGGGCCACCGTTCGGTAGTCGTTGAGGCAGGCTACCTTGTTCTTCTTTGGCACTGGTATTATGGTGGTCTTCTTGAAGGAGGCGGGGGCCTCAGAGCAGATGGGTGAGGTGGTGAAGATATCTGCAAATATACTCACCAGCTGGTCTGCGCAGGGACTCTGTCGGGGCCTGTCGCTTTCCGCGGATTCACTTTCAAGAAGGCAGCTCTTACCTCTGAGGCTATACTAGTGGGTGTGTATATATCCAGGGCTGTTGGGGCGGGTGGCACTGATGCATTGGCTGAATGCTCAAAGCGGGCACAGAATTTGTTCAGTTCACCAGAGGGATGCTCCACCCCCAGATATTCCACCTGACCTTGCTTTGTGGCCTGTGATCTCGTGTAAGCCCTGTCATTGTCGTTGTGGGTTTGTGTCGTTAGCCTAGGACTCTAGTTTGATGCGGTATTGTCTTTTGGCGTCCCTGATGGCTTTCCGTTTGTCGTACCTGGATTTCTTATATAGGTCAGAGTCGTCAGACTTCAACGCCTAACCCGGAACTTCAGGAGGGAGTGAACCCTTTGGTTGAGCCAGGATTTCCGATTAGGGAATACCCGTATTGTCTTCTTTGGTACACAGTCCTCGACACACTTACTGATGAAGTCTGTAACGGTGGTTGCATACTCGTCCAGGTTAGCTGCCACGGCCTTGAACGTGAACCAGTCCACAGACTCAAAGCAGCTGCGAAGGATGTCCTCAGATGCCTCGGTTTTCTTGACTGGCTCAGCACGCTTGAATTGCTGTTTGTAAGCTGGAAGTAGGAGTACCGACTTGTGGTCGGATTTGCCAAAGTGTGGTTGGGGAATGGAGCGGTAGGCACCTTTGATGCGCGTGTAGCTGTGGTCCAGGGTGTTTGTACCTCTGGTGAAGCAGGAGATATGTTGATGGAGTTTGGGTAGAACCTTCTTGAGGTTCCCTACTACCAACGTTAGGCTCGGCTCACTGGTCGATCGTTCCGTTTTCTCTCAACATCCCTTTTTGAACAGTGGTGTTACATTCACTACCCCTCCAATCTGTAGGAACCATTCCAGAGTCCAAAGAATTTTGGAAAATGACCACCAATGGATTTACTATTTCTAGGGCCACTTCCTTAAGCGCCCTGGGATGAAGATTATCAGGCCCTGGAGATTTGTCTGCCTTCAACCCCATTAATTTCTCCAAAACTGTTTCTTTATTAATTCCTTCTGTTCCTCATTAAAATTTGTGCTTCTCAGAACTTCTGGTACATTATTCATGTCTTCCTTTGTGAAGACAGAAGCAATTCGTATTATTTTTTTTCTCTTTACATTCCTGTGGAAACCTTTACAGTCAAGTTTTTATGTTTCTCGCTAGTTTACTTTCAAATTGTATTATCCCCGTCTTAATCAATCCATCGTCTGCCCTTGCTGAATTTTAAACTGTTCCCAATCCTCAGGTTATATTGCTTTTACTTGCTAATTTGTATGCCTTCTCTTTGAATCTAATACTATCTCTAATTTCCCTTGCAAGCCTTGGTTTGGCCACAGTTCCCTTTCTACTCTTGCGCCAAACAGGAATAAACAACTTTTGGAGTTCACCTATTCGTTTCTTGAATTCTTGCCATTGCCTGTCCACTGTCTTTCCTTTCAGTAATGTTTCCCAGACATCATTGCCAGCTCATGCCTCATACCATCATAGCCACTTTTATTGAGGTTCAAGACCTTGGTCTCAGAATCAACTACCTCATTATTCGCCATGATAAAGAATTCTAACATATTATGGTCACTCATCCCCAAGGGTTCTCACAACTAGATTGCCAACTAATTCTTTCTCATTGCACAGCACCCAGTGCAAGATGGCCCGTTCCCTTGTTGGTTCCAGAAAACCATCATGTATACACTCCAGACATTTCTGCTGTATTGTACTGTGACTAATTTGAGTCACCCAATCTGTATGCAGATTAAAGTCACACATAATAGATGTTCTTTTATCACATGCATCTCTGATTTCCTGTCTAATGCTATTCCCAATATAATCACTACAGTTTGGTGGTCTATATACCACCCCTACGAATGATTTTTTCCCCCTTGATGTATCTTAATTCCACCCAGACAGATTCCACATCATCTGTACTAATATCTTTCCTCAATATTGCATCAATATCTTCATTAATCAATAATGCAACTCCAACACCTTTTCCTTCCTGGCTGTCCTTCCTAAAAACTGAATAGCCCTCAATATATATTTTCCATCCGTGTCTCTGTAATCCCAACTATATATCCCTTTACATCTATCTGCGCAAATAATACATCCATTTTATTTTGAATGCTCCGCGCGTTCAGGTATTAAACCGTAAAGCTAGTCCTTTTAATGTACCCTGTGCCTTCCATATTTCTCTGCATCCTCCTCACAGCTCACCCTCCCACCCAACTTCAGATTATCTGCAAATTTAAGATCATACATTTAGCTCCATCGTCCAAAGTAATATATAATGTGAACAGTTTGGGTCCTAGCCCAGATCCCTGTGGTACACCACTAGTTACTGCCTGCCAATCAGAAAATGAACAATTTGTTCCAACTTTTAGCTTCCTGTCTGCGAGAGGAGCCTCCTCTCGCCGCGAGCAGACATTTACAATGAAGTCCAGCATCGACTCCCGTGACTGAAGTACAGAGCGTTCGAAGACCAAGACCTCAAATCCAGCACCACGCTCATGGTCTACAGAACAATCGTGGTCCCTGAGCTTTGTATGCATCAGAAACATTGACAATATACAGCAGACACCTCAAATCCCTGGAGCGTTATCACCAACATTGCCTTTGCAAAATCCACTGGCAGGATAGGTGTACCAACGTGAGCATCCTCTCCCAGGCCAACTTCCCCAGTATTGAGGCACTGGTCACGGTCAACCAGCTACGATGGGCCGGCCACATTGCCCGCATGCCCGAAACAAGACTCCCAAAACAAGTTGTATTCCGAGTTCTGCAATTGCAAGTGATCACTCGGAGGGCAGAGGAAACGCTAAAAAGACACTCTGAAAGCCTCCCTAAATAAATACAACAACCCCATCGACATATGGGAACTGCTTGCCTAAGAACACACAAACTGGAGAAGCATCCGTGAAGGCGCTAATCAGCTCGAGTGTAGTAAGATGGAGCTCGGGGGTGGCTAATCGTAAACAGTGGAAAGAGAGCGCAGAATGCAGAGGTTCCCACCCATCTCATCAAATACCATCTGCCTAATCTGTGGCAGGGTCTGCGGATCCAGGATTAGACTATTCAGCCATCGCAGAACCCACCTCCCCGGAGTGGAAGCAAGTCAACCTCAATCCTGAGGGACTGCCCAAGGAGCAGGAGAGGTGCACCTGCGGCAGACAGGTGAAGATGAGGTCTAGTATGTTTTTCCCTCTTGTTGGTTCACTCACCACCTGTCGCAGACCCAGCCTAGCAGTTAAGCCCTTTAGAACTTGAACAGCATGGCCAATAGTGGTGCTACCGAGCCACTCATGGTGATGGACATTGAAATCCCCTATCCAGATTATATTTTGTGCCCTTGCCACTCTCAGTGCTTCCTCCAAGTGATGTTCAACATGGAGGAATTCTGATTCATCAGCTGATGGTGGATGGTACATGGGAATCAACAGGAGGTTTCCTTGCCGATGTTTGACCTGAAGCCACTTCTTAGGGTCCGGAGTCAATGTTGAGTACACCCAGGGCAACTCCTTCCCAACTGTGCAGCCACTTCTGTTGGTGGGACAGGACATACCCAGGGATGGTGCCAATGGTGTCCAGGACGTTATCTGTAAGATATGATTCTGTCAGGCTGTTGCTTGACTAGTGTGAGAGACTGCTCTCTAAATTTTGGATCTGGAGTCACATGTAAGCTTGACCAGGTGAGGACTGAAGATTTCCTTCCCTCAAGGACATTAGTGAACCAGCTGTGTTTTTTTACAACAATCAACATCATTAGACTTTGAATTCTAGATATTTTTGGATTCAATGTCCACTCTGCTGTGGTGGGATTTGAACCTGGGTCCCCAGAATATTACTCTGGGTGTCTGGATCCCCAGTCCAGTGACAATACCACTCAGCCACTGCCTCCCCCAGTGGTAATCTTCTTAAAACCTTAAGTACCATAAATCTGCAACAATATGTGAAAAATTTCAAAAGATAGTCTACGTTCAAAGTCTATCTTAATACTATCAGAATAAAATACATTCCCACATGGTGGATTTCTCGTAGAATATTTGTGTGATACACACTGACTGAACTTGTAATCAACAGTTAATCACTCAATAGACATGTAGCGATGGAGGTCACAACTATTAACCTTTCTGTCTGGCTTTTCCCATCAGCAACATGATCTTTATTGACTGCTGCATATGCCAGGATGCTTGCTGCAGGCCAAGAAACGATTAAACAGAACAGAAACGACTGCATGAAAATCAAATGCTGTGTGTGTGATTACATGGCTATAACTATAGTTTTTAAAATCTGAGTGAACGTTATAACAAAATCAAGCGTTGCTATTTGTGATCTTTTTATTTTAGTTCCACTGACTACTCAATACAGAGGTCGCAGTTACCCATTATTCTTTGCAGAAAATGAACAGATATTGGTATAATACAGTTAAAGGGTAAACTTGTATAATAGGATCAGTAAACTGTGACTCAATTCATCTGCACATTTATCTTACTTTTGGTGCGTACATTTAGCTTTTGCCAGGAGAGCACTGTTTTTTATTGACCAACAATCCTTTGCTTAGAAGGAAAGCCTGTTGATTCGGTTCACGTCCAAGGAAGCTTTTGAGCATGTCCATGCCATCTAAAGTTCCCCCCGGTTTGAGGATAGAGTCTCTGTAATTCATACCAACCTATTAACAGAAAAAGTAAATATTAGTATACTTCAGCAAGTATTACTTTTTAAAGTGGAGCAACAATTAACTATCATTTAAAGCCTGCCACCTTTACATATTACCCTTACAGTTGGCTGCTCCCTTTAATTCTTTTTTTAAAAATATATATTTTATTCAAGATTTTTTGGCCAAACATAACAGTACGTAGTGTTTCTTTTAAACACAATAAAGCAATATAAATAACAGTGGCCAGTTTTAAACAAATAAATAAATAATATATGAACAGAAACAAAAACAAAACTAAATGGCAACTGCCTTGTCAAAAATAGATACTCTCCAAAGATACAATCCAACAGTCCAATATACATTACCGAAAACAAATGCCTTTACATATACAATAACATCCCTGAGAGTCTGTCCGATTCCTCCCCCCCTCCCCCCTGGGTTGCTGCTGTTGTCTTCTTCTTTTCCATTCCCTCTATCTTTCTGTGAGGTAGTCGACGAACGGTTGCCACCGCCTGGTGAACCTTTGAGCCGAACCCCTTAGTACGAACTTAATCCGTTCTAACTTTATAAACCCTGCCATGTCGTTTATCCAGGTCTCCACACCCGGGGGTTTGGCTTCCTTCCACATTAACAATATCCTGCGCCGGGCTACGAGGGACGCAAAGGCCAAAACATCAGCCTCTCTCGCCTCCTGCACTCCCGGCTCTTCTGCAACCCCAAATATAGCCAACCCCCAGCTTGGTTCGACCTGGACCCTCACCACCTTCGAAAGCACCTTTGCACCCCCACCCAAAACCCCTGCAGTGCCGGGCATGACCAGAACATGTGGGTGTGATTCGCTGGGCTTCTCGAGCATCTCGCACACATATCCTCTAAACCCAAAAATTTACTGAGCCGCGCTCCAGTCATATGCGCCCTGTGTAACACCTTAAATTGTATCAGGCTTAGCCTGGCACACGAGGACGATGAGTTTACCCTGCGTAGGGCATCAGCCCACAGCCCCTCCTCAATCTCCTCCCCCAGCTCTTCTTCCCATTTCCCTTTCAGCTCATCTACCATGATCCCCCCTCGTCCCTCATTTCCCTATACATGCCCGACACCTTACCATCCCCCACCCATGTCTCTGAGATCACTCTGTCCTGCACCTCCTGCGTCGGGAGCTGCGGGAATTCCCTCACCTGTTGCCTCGCAAAAGCCCTCAGTTGCATATACCGAAATGCATTCCCTTGGGGCAACCCATATTTTTCTGTCAGCGCTCCCAGACTCGCAAACGTCCCATCTACGAACAGATCTCACAATTGTGCTACCCCTGCTCTTTGCCATGCTCCAAATCCCCCATCCATTCTCCCCAGAACAAACCTATGGTTATTTCTTATCGGGGACCGCACCGAGGCTCCCGTCTTTCCCCTATGCCGTCTCCACTGCCCCCAAATTTTCAATGTAGCCACCACCACCGGGCTTGTGGTGTATTTCTTTGGTGAGAACGGCAACGGTGCAGTCACCATAGCTTGTAGGCTAGTCCCCCTGCAGGACGCCCTCTCCAATCTCTTCCACGCCGCTCCCTCCCCTTCTCCCATCCACTTACACACCATTGAAATATTGGCGGCCCAGTAGTACTCACTTAGGCTTGGAAATGCCAGCCCCCCCCCCCCCCCCACCCCTGTCCCTACTACGCTGCAAAAATCCCCTCCTCACTCTCGGGGTCTTCCCGGCCCACACAATGCTCATAATACTCTTCTTGATTCTTTTGAAAAAAGCCTTCATGACCACCACCGGGAGGCACTGAAACACAAAAAGGAATTTCGGGAGGACCACCATTTTAACCGCCTGCACCCTACCTGCCAGTGACAGGGACACCATGTCCCATCTCTTAAAGTCCTCCTCCATCTGTTCCACCAACCGCGTTAAATTAAGCCTATGTAATGTACCCCAATTCTTGGCTATCTGGATCCCCAAGTACCGGAAGTCCCTTGTTACCTTCCTCAACGGTAAATCCTCTATTTCTCTGCTCTGCTCCCCTCGATGCACCACAAACAACTCACTTTTCCCCATGTTCAATTTATACCCTGAAAAATCCCCAAACTCCCCAAGTATCCGCATTATCTCTGGCATCCCCTCCGCCGGGTCCGCCACATATAGCAACAAATCATCCGCATACAGAGATATCCGGTGTTCTTCTCCTCCCCTCCACTTCCTGGAACCCCTCAATGCTATGGCCAGGGGCTCAATCGCCAGTGCAAACAATAACGGGGACAGAGGACATCCCTGCCTCGTCCCTCTATGGAGCCGAAAATAATCAGACCCCCGTCCATTCGTGACCACGCTCGCCATCAGGGCCCTATACAGCAACTGTACCCATCTGATATACCCATCTCCAAAGCCAAATCTCCTCAGCACCTCCCACAAATAATCCCACTCCACTCTATCAAATGCTTTCTCGGCATCCATCGCCACCACTATCTCCGCTTCCCCCTCTGGTGGGGGCATCATCATTACCCCTAGCAGCCTCCGTATATTTGTATTCAGCTGTCTCCCCTTCACAAGCCCAGTTTGGTCCTCATGAACCACCCCCGGGACACAATCCTCTATCCTCGTTGCCATTACCTTGGCCAGAATCTTAGCGTCCACATTCAGGAGGGAAATGGGCCTATAGGACCCGCATTGCAGCGGGTCTTTTTCCTTCTTTAGGAGGAGCGATATCGTTGCCTCTGACATAGTCGGGGGCAGCTGCCCCCTTTCCCTCGCCTCATTAAAGGTTCTCATCAGTAGCAGGGCCAGCAAGTCCATATATTTCCTATAGAATTCAACTGGGAATCCGTCTGGTCCCGAGGCCTTCCCCGCCTGCATGCTCCCAATCTCTTTCACTACTTCCTCCGTCTCAATCTGTGCTCCCAGTCCCGCCCTCTCCTGCTCCTCCACCGTAGGAAATTCCAGCTGATCCAGAAAGCACATCATTCTCTCCTTCCCATCCGGGGGCTGAGCTTCATATAATCTTTCATAAAATGCCTTGAACACTCCATTCACTCTCTCCGCTCCCCGCTCCATCTCTCCCTCCTCATCTCTCACCCCCCCTATCTCCCTCGCTGCTCCCCTTTTCCTCAGTTGGTGGGCCAGCAACCTGCTCGCCTTCTCCCCATATTCATACTGTACACCCTGTGCCTTCCTCCATTGTGCCTCTGCATTACCCGTAGTCAACAAGTCAAATTCTACATGTAGCCTTTGCCGTTCCCTGTACAGTCCCTCCTCCGGTGTCTCCGCATATTGTCTGTCCACCCTCAGAAGTTCTTTCAACAACCGCTCCCTTTCCCTACCCTCCTACTTTCCTTTATGTGCCCTAATAGATATCAGCCCCCCTCTAACCACTGCCTTTAGCGCCTCCCAGACCACTCCCACCTGAACCTCCCCATTATCATTGAGTTCCAAGTACCTTTCAATTCACCCCCTCACCCTTAAACACACACCCTCATCTGCCAATAATCCCATGTCCATTCTCCAGGGTGGATGCTGTTCTTTTTCCTCTCCTATCTCCAGGTCCACCCAATGTGGAGCGTGATCCGAAATAGCTATAGCCGTGTACTCCGTCCCCATCACCTTCGGGATCAGTGCCCTTCCCAAAACAAAAAAGTCTATCCGTGAATAAACTTTGTGGACATAGGAGAAAAACGAAAACTCCTTACTCCTAGGTCTACTAAATCTCCAGGGGTCTACTCCTCCCATCTGCTCCATAAAGTCCTTAAGCACCCTAGCTGCAGCCGGCCTCCTTCCGGTCCTGGACCTCGATCTGTCCAGCCCTGGGTCCAGCACCGTATTAAAATCTCCACCCATTACCAACTTCCCCACCTCTAGGTCCGGGATACGTCCTACCATACGCCTCATAAAGTTGGCATCATCCCAGTTCGGGGCATATACGTTCACTAAGACCACCGCCTCCCCTTGCAATCTGCCACTCACCATCACGTATCTGCCCCCACTATCCGCCACTCTGGTCTTTGCCTCAAACATTACCCGCTTCCCCACTAGTATAGCCACCCCCCTGTTTTTTGCGCCTAGCCCCGAATGAAACACCTGCCCCACCCATCCTTTGCGTAGTCTGACCTGGTCTATCAGTTTCAGATGCGTCTCCTGCAGCATAACCACATCTGCCTTAAGTTTCTTTAGGTGTGCGAGTACCTGTGCCCTCTTTATTGGCCCGTTCAGCCCTCTCACATTCCACGTGATCAGCCGGGTTGGGGGGCTCTTTAGCCCCCCCCCCCCCCCCACTTGTCGACTAGCCATCTCCCCCCCCCCCCGCTTGTCGACTAGCCATCTCCTTTTTCAATCCAGCTCCTCACCCGGTTCCCACGTAGCCATATCTCCCCCAACGGCGCCCTCCCGCCCCATACCAGCTCCCCCTTCTCCCCAGCAGCAGCAACCCAGTTAACCCCCCCCCCCGCTAGATCCCTCACTAGCGCAATTGCACGCTCCATGTTGCTCCCAGAAGTCAGCAAACTCTGGCTGACCTCGGCTTCCCCCCGTGACCTCGGCTCCCACTGTGCGAGGGTCCTTCCTTCCTGCTTCCCTGTTCCCGCCATGATTACCATAGCGCGGGAACAAAGCCCACGCTTCCCATTTGGCCCTGCCCCCAATGGCCGGTGCCCCCAGCTCCTCATCCTCCCTCCCCCCCTCCCCCACGACATGGGGAAGAGAGAAAAGTTACAGGGTCGCAGGATTAACAACTTGGGAAATCATCTCTTCCCCCTTTTCCCCCTCTTCACCCCACATATTCACCCCACCACTTTGTCCCAAACGTTCTTTTTCTAGCCCGCTTATTCCAGTTTCTCCTTGACAATAAATGTCCATTCCTCTTCTGCCGTTTCAAAGTAGTGGTGTTTCCCTTGATGTGTGACCCACAGTCTTGCCGGCTGTAGCATTCCAAATTTAACTTTCCTTTTGTGCAGCACCGCCTTGGCCCGATTAAAGCTTGCCCTCCTTCTCGCCACCTCCGCACTCCAATCTTGATATACGCGGATCACCGCGTTCTCCCACCTACTGCTCCGAGTTTTCTTTGCCCATCTGAGGACCATCTCTCTGTCCTTATATCGGAGAAATCTCACCACTATGGCTCGAGGAATTTCTCCAGCCCTCGGTCTTCGCGCCATAACTCGAAGGGCTCCCTCCACCTCCAACGGGCCCGTCGGGGCCTCCGATCCCATTAACGAGTGCAGCATCGTGCTCACATATGCCCCGACGTCCGCCCCTTCTGCACGACCAAGAATCCTTAAATTCTTCTTCCTCGCATTATTCTCCAGCACCTCCAGCCTTTCCACACACCTTTTGTGTTGTGCCTCGTGCATCTCTGTCTTCACCACCAGGCCCTGTATGTCGTCCTCATTCTCAGCAGCCTTTGCCTTCACGACCCGAAGCGCCTGCTCCTGGGTCTTTTGCCTCTCCTTTAGCCCTTCAATCGCCTGTAATATCGGGGCCAACAGCTCCTTCTTCATCTCCTTTTTAAGTTCTTCCACGCAACGCCGCAGGAACTCTTGTTGGTCAGGGCCCCATATTAAACTGCCTCCTTCTGACGCCATCTTGCTTTGTGCCTGCCTTCCTGGCCGCTGCTCTAGAGGATCCACCGCAATCCGGCCACTTTCCTCTCCTTTTTCCATCCGTGTCCAGGGGGGATTCTCTTCTGGTTTACCGCACAGTGTTTTTAGCTGTTAAAATTGCCGTTGGGGCTCCTATTAAGAGCCCAAAAGTCCTTTCCACCGGGAGCTGCCGAAACGTACGACTTAGCTGGTCATCGCCGCACCCGGAAGCCCGCTCCCTTTAATTCTTGCACACAAAGAGGCAGAGAGCAGTTTCTATTGTTAAGAATTGGAGGAAATCAATATTAAAAAATAAAATTGGGATAAAATTTTAAAGAGTTGATAAGGGCAAATGTCTGGAAAACATTTTGATATGTAAATAACATATCAGAGAGAAAAGCAAGTGTTTACCTATACTACTAGGGTTAAACAATTGAGTATAGAAGAGGTAACTTTAAAGTGGAGAGGAAATTGACAGTATATGATAATAGCTGGAGCTAAAGGGTAGGTAACATCAAAGGAAAAGAATGATATGTCAATAGCACAATAACTGGGCAGCATGGTAGCACAGGTGAATGGCACGGTAGCATAGTGGTTAGCACAGTGGTTAGCTAAGTTCGATTCCTGGCTTGAGTCACTGTCTGTGTAGAGTCTGCACGTTCCCCCTGTGTCTGCGTGGGTTTCCTCCGGGTGCTCCGGTTTCCTCCCACAAGTCCCGAAAGATATGCTTGTTAGGAGAATTGGATATTCTGAATTCTCCCTCAGTGTACCAGAACAGGCGCCGTACTGTTGCGACTAGGGGATTTTCAGTTTCATTGCAGTGTTCATGTAAGCCAACTTGTGACACTAATTTAAAATTTTTTTTTTTAAAGGAGTACCCAATTATTTTTTTTTCCCAATTAAGGGGCAATTTTGTGTGGTCAATCCACCTAACCTACACATCTTTGGGTTGTGGGGGTGAAACCCACGCAGACCCGGGGAGAATGTGCAAACTCCACACTGAAGTGACCTAGGGCCGGGATTCGAACCCGGGTCCTCAGCACCGTAGGCTGCAGTGCTAACCACTAGGCCACATGCCACTCCTACTTGTGACACTAATAAAGATTATTATTAACTGGAGAATGGGACATAGTAGCAGCTACCATTACAGCCTCATCGAGCTGCAGCAACAGTCTCCTGAAAAAAGTTATTGCTAAACGGGCAGCCAGTTAAGACCAAAAACTCAAACCGAGAAGATTTTGCTTTCTCCAAAATTGTGTGTGGTAATTATCTGCTGAATTTAGCTCAAAGTTATATAATATTGAATGCTGTTTAGCAACAAAGGGACATCTCAGAGTATAGGAAATACAGGTAGTTGGGAGTCAAAGGGTAATTTCATGTAATACTGTGTGTGTATGCTCATCAGTGCAATGAAGTGTTCTGGTGCATTAAAGTCCTTGCTGGGAAATTAAGTAAGTAGCGATTGTCATTTGAAATGATAAACAAAGTAGATAATCTATCTTAATTTTATTATCGTCCACCGGCTTCAAACAGGATACTGTCAACCACTAACCTCCTTGCAGACATCAAGGCTGGCAATAGCATCATTTTTTAAACTGGATCTCCCTTGGTGTTAATCAAGATAGGTCAGAGATTACGTTGTTTCGTATGAACAGCAGTACTTAATCATGTGACATAATAATTTTATTGCTAGGGTTGAAACTTTATACAATGGCCATTTGAGGATTAACATTCCCCATATAACTTTTCTTTAAAAACTTTGCAAGACTTTGATATATATACTTAGACGTATCTTGGAATACGTCTTGCATTTTGTTTTTAACATTGATAAGCTCTGCTTGGCTTAAATCTAACCAACTCACAAGATGCTGTGGAGGAATTGTAATGTGAGAAGAGTCATCCACATGGAGAGCTTGGGCATAAAAACCTAAAAGGTGCAGTCTCTTACCATCTTTAACCTGTTTACCTCGGGCGATTCAAATATTATATTTGCAGCATAACCAATTAAGGGAAGTAACCACTAAATGATATACAGTATTTTAAAAATACGACTGACAATGTAAAATTAGCAAATACTACTTCAACAGGATGCCAGTGTAAACCGCAGAGCTGCAATGTTTTACCATTGGATCCATTATATGATTATTTTTGAAGCGGCTGTAGAACATGTCCATTGAAAAAACTTCACTGTATAGGTACCCATAGTACTGACCATCATAACCATCTGCCAGGTGCTCAAAAGTAGCAGGCATATTCGTTCCTGCAAAACAAATCAAGGAACCAAAAAAACTCATGATTCTTACCATGATAATGTGCATGTAAATATAATAGCTTAGTCTCTCATACTTTTCATTCTGTGAATTAGTGCATTATCTATTCTGTGTTACAAGAATCAATTTAAGAATACTTGGAGACTTGATAAGCCAGATTGAGTTGGATGACACAGGAGCTCTTTAAAAACGATAGATGCAACCCAATTCCGGGATTCCTGACTCCATTCCCAGGGTTTCTGATTTCCAGGAGTGCCTGTTAAGGTTGCGGTCTAGTCTGGGTCAAAAGCCAGCATCCTGCATTCCCAACTTGGCTAGCTCCATTGTGGGCTGAGCATGCCTCAATCGTTCACAGTCTTCATGGGGTAGGGAAGGTTTTTCAAAGTGTGATGACTCATGGTACCTCAGTGATGTTGTGAACTATAATCTGCATGAGTGGCCCCACTATGCTAGGCTGTATCCCTGTCCCCCCAAATAACCCAATGCCCCCATGCCAAAATGTTCCTTGCAAACATTATCTTAAGGGCTATCATTATTATTAATGTTGGTGGCTGCTTTCCACAATCTATTATTACCTTAGTAGGGCATCCTAAATTCAGTTTGACTGACACTTCAAAGATGTTATTAAAGGATTAGCTATTTAGTTGTAGATTTACAAATAGAAATCTGTTTGTTGTTATAAGGGGTTGAGTGCTTGAGGGAATTATACGTTTTGAATGGGCTTTCAAAAAATGATTTTTAAAAAACGATATTTAAGGTTGTAATAGATGCTTGGACTATTATTTAATTTCATCTCAACCCAGCTCCTAAGTCTTCCCCTGGTGGATACTGAGTGAAATGACACATACAAATACGTCACAGTAGACCATTTGGCATTTCAAGTCTTCTCTACCACTCAATAATATCATGTTTGATCTGATTGTGATCCACAAATCCACATTCCCTAATCCCCGGTAACCTTTAATTCCCTTGCCTCTGCCTTCACCAGTACCCTGTGAAGAGAGTATTAAAGACTCACGACTCTCAGAGAAAACAAATCTCATTTCTTTCTTAAATGAGATACCCCTTATTTTTAAATTGTGTCTCCTAGTTCTAGTCCATCCCACAAGGGGAAGCGCCCTTTCAGCCTTAACCCTGTCACGTCCTCTCAGGTCTTATATGTTTAATTCTTCTAATTGATTAGAGGGGCTGTTTAGCACAGGGCTAAATCGCTGGCTTTGAAAGCAGACCAAGGCAGGCCAGCAGCACAGTTCAATTCCCGTGCCAGGCTCCCCGAAAAGGCGCCGGAATGTGGCGACTAGGGGCTTTTCACAGTAACTTCATTGAAGCCTACTTGTGACAATAAGCAATTTTCATTTCATTTCATTTTCATTGTCAATGGATACAGGCCCAGCCTGTCCAACATCTCCTCATAAGATAACTCTTGCATCCCAGATTTCAGTTGAGTGGGGTCATAAAGGCAAAGGGTGATGGGTGGGTTGCAATCTATTGGCATTATTTTGGCATGGCTTTAAGGGACCATGAAGGTGTTTGGGAAAAGATGGGTTGTCATGGAGGATATGAGGGGCCATTCCGGTGGATGGTGTTGGGTTGGCATCAGTTAACATGGAGGAGTGCGAGCTAGAGGGCCTAATATTTAACAGAATAACTAGGAGTAAGTCCCAGAGAAAGCCCACCGTGGCATTTCGTAGCCCCTGTGGCCACCACTACTCAGTGTCTGGGGGCAGCGGGCCTGACTCTATCCCGCATCTGGCACCCCACCCCCAGAGGGGAGATTCTGCTATTTAGTTGAGTTTCTCCTGAGGCGGCTCAATGAGTCTTCACGGGGAAGGAATAAACTAAGAATGGGATGGTGATGTATTAGCCTAAGGACTTTTCCGTTCCATGATGTATAAAATAAAATAGTTTTGAAATTTGTAATGCAGGGTATGTACCTGGTGGTGCTGGTATTCCCAGAATTTCTTCACGGAATTTGGCATATTCCTCTGCTGTATTAGCAGATGATTTTGTATGGATTGACTGGTCAACCTTACTCAAAACAATCTGCCGCAGATTTAGAAGACCTGTTTGGGAAGGAAAAAAGGTTAGTTGACTTGTTCCAAAATTAGATGGTAGCTGGTCGGGACTGTGAAAAAATGGGTTAATAGTCTGTATTACACAATTATAAATACTGCACCTTGATTAATATTGTAGAAGGATGGATGTTGTATTCCATTTTTTGTATCAGAATATTTAAAGAACCATTCAAAAAAAATTCTAATTGAGGACAATCTAGCATGGCCAATCCACCTACCCTGAACATCTTTGGGTTGTGGGGCTGAGACCCACGCAGACACGGGGAGAATGCGCAAATTCCACATGGACAGTGACCTGGGGCTGTGATTGAACCCTTGTCCTCGAAGGCATGAGGCAGCAGTGCTAACCACTGCGCCAACGTGGTGCCCTTTTAAGAACCATTTAGAGAACGGAATAAGTCCTGCTCTCAGATCAACAGAACATTCATTTGACTGCCTCATCTCCCTTATGCAGTTCCCATGCAGCAGTTACAATGCTGGAGGGCAGAGGAAAATGGAAAATATCAAGGGTAAAAAAAAATAAGGAGGTCAGAAAGGGAAGAGGACTAAAGGGAAGGTGAAAAATAAGCAGAGAAAGGGAAAAGCAAGTGTAGAGGACAACCTAAATGGTGAAAAGAGGAAAACAGAAATGAAAGGGGACAGAGAAAAGAAAAAAGGGGTGTCCTTCCCCCCACCACTTTCTGGAGGTTTAACTTAGGTGTACAGGTGCGTTTTGAGGTGTGACCTCAGCATGAAAAAATGTTTGACAAGAGTTTTGTTTGAAATCTATTAGCAATAATTAAGCAAGGCAAATTGGCATGCTTATGTTATTCCTGCTATAATTTTGGCAATGACATCCTGAATGATCAGGAAAAATCCTCAAGAAACTAACTTGTGTTTTGACACCATGGGTTGTATTTCCCCTTCAGGTACAATCAGAACAAAAAGTACAGAAGCATCTAGGTGCCTCATTGTTTTTGTGCTAGTGCTTTGCCGGAGCAATCCCAATCTAGTCCCATAGCCTGGGGGCGGGACTGTCCGCCAGCCAATGCTGGAATCGGGAGAGGCGATTAATAATAATAATAATAATAATAATAATAATCGCTTATTGTCACAAGTAGGCTTCAGTGAAGTTACTGTGAAAAGCCCCGAGTTGCCACATTCCGGCGCCTGTTCGGGGAGGCCGGTACAGGAACTGAACCCGCGCTGCTGCCTTGTTCTGCATTACAAGCCAGCTGTGCTAAACCAGTCCCTAGGTGGAGAATCAGTCGTGAGGCTAAAATCATGGCCGGCACTGGGTGCCCGCCAGAATGCCATGCTCTGGAGCCTTCACAGCGGCGTCAATGCATTCTACTCTGTACGTAAACGCCGTCTTGGTGGGACAGGGTGGGTATGCACCATACTAACATGTCTACCTTTCACCCCCAGTAGAAAATGGCCATCAGAATCTACATAGGAATAGTGGCCTTCATCCTGGCCGCTGGCTTGCCCCAGAGGAACAGCCCAACAGGCCAAGAAGAGGTGGGAAGGAGGCACTGCATCAGGCCTAGTGTATACCAGAAGTGCTCATCATTCGAGGACCTGCCAGACCAGGCGTGCAGTCGAAGACTCTGGCTGAGCAGGGGGACAGGAGGACCGAACAGCATATCTGCCGGATCATGGCATACCTGACACCGCGGGGGTATGGGGTAGGACACCCGCTCTCAGTGGTAATCAAGGTGACGGCTGCCCTGAACATTTACGCCACCAGGTCCATCCAGGCGGCGAATGGTGACTGAATCGCACAGACCTCGGTGCACAGCTGCATCTGCACCGTCACAGAGGCACGATGTACCCGGTCGGAACTATACATCAAATTCAATGTGGACGAGGCCACCAGGATGCTCGGGCAGCGGGGTTCGCTGTTATCGCCAAGATGCTTGGGGTTCAGGGGGTGAGCGACTGGACGCATGTCGCCCTACGAGCACTGGCCCATGACGGGCCATTCTTCACAAATCAATTGGGGTTCCACTCTATGAATGTGCCGGTGTGTGACCACAAGATACACATCATACATGTCTGTGCCTGATACCCGGTCAGCGTGCACGATGCCTTCATCTTGACACACTTAACGGTTCCTGACCTCTTTGAACCGAACCTTCAACTGAGGGGTTGGGTCCAGGGTGACAGGGGTTATCCACTGCGGTCGTGGCTGACGACGCCTATCAGAAGCCACAGACTGACGTGGAAACTTGCTACAATGATGCCCGTGCTGCGACTAGGGGCGTTTTCGAGCGAACCGTGCTTCAGCGTCCCGAAGATGCGGTTCAGGTGGTGGCCAGCTGTGTCCTCCACAACATCGTGCAGCAGAGGGGCGACGTGCTAGAAGAGGAGGATGAACACCAGGCCTCATCCGATGAGGTGGGGAGGGCAAGGGCGGGCAGGACATGGGGCCCAGGAAGGCCCTCAACGTGCGCGCCGGAGTCGATGCGCACGGGTCACTCTAACGGCATGGACAGCCCATCCCACCCTCCCATGAACACCCTCCCTGCACCACATCCACCCCATTGCAAACCCCTCCGTGATTCCTACCTGCCTCACTATGGGGTTCAAGTGGGTTGACAATAACAGTGGGTATGGTCCAAAGGAAGAAGGATGATGACGACAACAACTCGCTCCGTACCATTTGACAACGTCTGACTCCTGCCCAGCGAAGCATGTTCCACCGTCCACCTGGGTGATCCCAGCATGCGAGTTAGCCATCCCATCAGAGTCCACAGGAGGTGGGAACGGTGGAAGTTGGGGTGGAGAGGGGTGGAGGTGGAGAACCGGAGCGATGGGTGCTAACTGAACTGGGGTCCCTGGGCCAAGCCCACCCCCAATATCTGCCCATTTCCCCCCCCCCCCCCCCCACCGCGCAGCGCCCCCTCTGCAGCCAGCCCAGCCCAGACAATCCCTCACACGCTTCTGACAGAGCACCTCGGCAGATTGAAACTTTGTGAACAGGTGTTTAATGTTTTTTGTAAGGGCCACGAAGAATCCAGCACGAGTTTTAAGGATACAAAGTAATAACATTTATTTACAATAACATATATATATATATATGTATAAAACAGCAGCAGCAACTTCCCTTGCTGCACACTCCTTCTTGCTGGTTCCAAACTGGCCAGCTTTATTTATACATGGAGTTTACTAATGGTTTCTCCGCCCCCCCTCATTGGGAAAGCTCATACTGGGATTGTCATTAGTCCCCAACCAATGGTAAGCAGGCAGGTTATAACATCCCTCCCCCCCAAAGTCCAAGGAATCCACCGAAGACCCTGGCGAAGGAGGGCATCGGACTCGTTTTGCCGCAGGCCGGACACCATTTGCCCGCGGCGCTGGATCAGGCGGCATGTAACGAGACGGAGACCGGCGCTTCCATGATGAACGGCGTAACGGTTGTACATCCACGGCCCGTGGACCCGAGGATTCCCCCTCTGATGCGTCCGGTGTCTCCATCTCGGAGTCAGAGTCTGCTGCCTCCGTCATGTCAGCGTCTCTATCTCCATTCGGTGCTGTAACGACCTGCGCAGGCATTGAGTGAGGCACCAGCGGAAGATTGTGAGAACTACCTTCCATTGTCTTTGGTCTCTGCGGCTGTAGAAATGAGCTCCGTGGGCGGGAAATCTTTTGAGGGGATAGTCTTCTGGACCGAACGTGGTCTACTTGTTTGCGCTGGAGACGACCCTGGGCTTGCACCTGGTAAAATATAGGGCCCGTTTGGCGAAAGATTACGTCAGGAACCCACTGGGCCCCACCAGCAAAATTCCGAACGAACACTGGGTCACCGGGCGCAAACTGTCGAATCGGCCGATGCCGAGAAAATCTCTGTCCCTGCCGTTCTTGTGTGCGGCGTACTTTTGCGCCAATGTCCGGGAAAACCATACTAAGGCGGGTGCGAAGTCTCTGGCCCATTAGGAGTTCTGCGAGAGCTACCCCAGTCACCGCATGGGGGGTGGTCCTATACGTAAACAAAAAGCGAGCCAGTCTCGTGTCCATTGATCCGGAAGACTGCTTCTTTAGGCCTCTTTTGAATGTCTGCACTGCGCGCTCTGCCAACCCATTTGAAGCCGGGTGGTAAGGGGCAGTGCGGATATGGCGTATGCCGTTCAGCTTTATGAACCTCGCAAACTCCTCACTCGTGAATGGAGTGCCGTCATCCGTGACCAGCACCTCGGGGAGGCCATGCGTACTAAAAGACAAACGCATCTTTTCAATTGTTGCGCAGGACGTTGTCCCCTGCATCTTATGCACCTCTAGCCATTTAGACTGGGTGTCAATTAATAGAAGGAACATGGATCCTTGAAAAGGGCCTGCGAAATCTGCATGCAAGCGCGCCCAAGGCCGCCCTGGCCATTCCGCGGCCGGCGGAAGCTTCTGATGCTCCTGGCAAATGGAGCAGTTTTGGGCCTCCTTCTCAATGTCGGTGTCGAGGCCTGGCCACCAGACATAACTCCGGGCCAACATTTTCATTTTGGTCACACCTGGATGCCCATTGTGCAAGTCTCTTAGTATCAGCTCCTGGCCTTTTTCCGGGACAATCACACGCGTACCCCACAAGAGGATGCCGTCTTCCACGCTGAATTCTGACAGCTTGGAGGAAAATGCCCGCATCTCGCCTGGGAGCTGTCTATGCTGCCCACCATACAGGACTATGTGCCGAACCTTTGACAGGACAGGCTCCGTCTGGGTCCACTCACGGATCTGTGATGCCGTGACAGGCAAGGTGTCCATAAAACTTAGAGTTGCAACCACCTCACCGGTCGTGGGGGTCGACATGGGGCCGGTCGATAAAGGCAATCGGCTCAGTGCGTCGGCATTTGCTATCTGCGTTCCTGGTTTGTGCTCCAGAGAATACTCGTATGGAGCAAGCAACAAAGCCCAGCGCTGGATCCGTGCGGAAGCAATGGGCGGTATTGGCTTATCCTCTCTGAAAAGTCCCAACAGAGGCTTATGATGAGTCACGATAGTGAAATGGCGGCCATACACGTACTGGTGGAAGCGTTTCACCGCAAAAACCACTGCCAGGCCCTCCTTCTCGATCTGCGCATACTTTTTCTCCGCTGCAGTCAATGTGCGGGAGGCGAAAGCTATCGGTCGCTCGGCCCCATTCTCCATCTTGTGGGACAGGATGGCCCCAATACCATACGGGGATGCATCACATGTGACGAGCAAAGGCTTTCCAGGATCATAGTGGGTTAGTAACCCAGACGACGACAATTGTTGCTTTACCCGCCGGAAAGCGGTTTCTTGCGGCTGACCCCAAACCCAGGTGTGATTTTTCTTTAGCCGAAGGTGCAACGGGGCCAGCGTAGTTGCCAGATTGGGGAGGAACTTCCCGTAATAGTTTACGAGACCGAGAATCGAGACCGAGAAAAGAACGAAGATGCGAAGTATCAGTCGGGGCGGGGGCCTGTTGAATCGCACGCACCTTCTCTGCGACGGGGTGCAAACCTTCGCGGTCCACCCGATAACCTAGGTAGACTACTTCCTTTGCCTGAAATACGCACTTTGTGCGACGTAAACGGACTCTAGCCTCCGAAAAGCGTCTAAGGACAGCCTCCAGATTTTCCAAATGTTCCTGCTCCGACATCCCTGAAATCAAAACGTCATCTAAGTAGACAGCGACACGTGGTAAACCTCTCATAATGCCCTCCATAACACGTTGAAAAATAGGCAGGCAGAGGATACTCCAAAGGGCAACCGTGTATATTCATACAGGCCCCGGTGTGTATTAATCGTTACATATGGTCGGGAGGCAAGGTCCAGCTCCAACTGTAGGTAGGCGTGACTCATATCTAAGTTTGTGAACGAGAGTCCGCCTGCAAGCTTCGCGTAGAGATCCTCTATGCGAGGCATTAGATAACGGTCGAGTCGGGAAGCCGTATTCACTGTAAGTTTATAGTCGCCACACAAGCGAACTGTGGCATCTGGCTTCATTACAGGTACAATTGGTGCTGCCCAGTCAGCAAAACGGACGGGCCTGATAATACCCAAACGAGTGAGCTCCCCTTCTACCTTCTCGAGCAAGGCGTAAGGCACAGGGCGCACCCGGAAATAGCGTGGCGTGGCTCCTGGTTCAACTTGGATACGGGCTACGGCCCCTTTTATTTTCCCCAAACCAGGCTGGAATACATCTGGGTATCGTCCTAGCACCTCAGTCAACCCTCCAGAAACTGTTTGGAGGATGTGCTGCCATTGCAACCGCAAATGGCGCAACCAGTTCCGACCCAACAGGCTGGGCCCCTGGCCGCGCACCACGATAAGTGGGAAACGCCCCTCCTGGCGTCCATAAACAACAGGGGTCATTGTAGTTCCTGCAATGTCCAGTGGTTCCCCCGTGTAGGTGGCCAACGTGGCCTGTGAGTCGGTTAATGTAAGGGTCTGTATACCCTGCTTGATGCGGTCGAATGTCCTCTGGGCGATCACGGAGACCGCTGCGCCAGTGTCCAACTCCATCTCAAGCGGGTGACCATTGACCCGTACTGTCACCTTTATGGGGGCCACATGGGGAGCTGCCACACAATGCAGCTGCAGGCAGTCGTCCTCCGTCTCCACGTCCTCAGGAGTAGTCGCTGCAGGTTCATCCACATGGAAGGTACGGCCCCTGGGCTGGTCCCAGTTTCGGTCGGAACGATGGCGCCTCTGGCGCCCCCAGGACCGGTGTCCGCGACGGAGTCGGCGCCTACAAGTCTGACAGGGACATGGCTCCTCATCCATTGGTTTTGGAGAAGGCTCCATTCGCGGAGGAATGTCCGACGGCCACTGGCGTCGGTCCGGACGTCGCCTCGCCCAAGGTACCACAGGAGTGCGGCGGGATGTTTTCGGACGGAAGGGGTTGCGCCCCAAGGCATGCACTTCCATTCCCTGTAGCTCCTGCACTCCTCGTTCTGCGCTCTCTCGGGACAATACTATTTGAATGGCCTGTTGAAAAGTCAATGTTGGCTCAGCTAACAACTTTCTCTGGGTGGCCGCATTGTTAATACCGCAAACCAAACGGTCGCGTAACATTTCTGACAAGGTCCCACCATAGTCACAGTACTCCGCAATCGTGCGTAGCCTGGATAGAAAGTCGGCAAGGGATTCTCCTGGGGTCCTCTCAGCGGTATTAAACCGGTAACGCTGGACTATCGTGGACGGGGTTGGGTTAAAATGTTGCCCCACTATATTCACAAGTTCATCAAACGTCTTGGTGTCCGGCGCATCTGGGTACGTAAGGCTCCTAATCACCCCAAACGTATGCGGGCCGCAGGCGGTGAGCAATACGACCACCTGGCGCTCGTTTACGGTGATATTGTTTGCCCGGAAATAGTAACTCATCCGTTGTGCGTACTGGTTCCAGCTTTCCAGCGCAGCATCAAAACATCCAAACGTCTGTAGGGGCATGGTATAATAGAAAACAACTTCCAACCTGCATCCAACAAAAATCCAGGGAGGTGGCTTCAGCAATGTAGACAGCTATTCACTTTAACCCTCGTCGCCAGTTTTGTAAGGGCCACGAAGAATCCAGCACGAGTTTTAAGGATACAAAGTAATAACATTTATTTACAATAACATATATATATATATGCAGCAGCAACTTCCCTTGCTGCACACTTCTTCCTGCTGGTTCCAAACTGGCCAGCTTTATTTATACATGGAGTTTACTAATGGTTTCTCTGCCCCCCTCGTTGGGGAAGCTCATACTCCCACAGGATTGTGGGATTGTCATTAGTCCCCAGCCAATGGTAAGCAGGCAGGTTATAACAAATGTGCAAAGGTAAATATAAATATATACACAGGTCTGTGCCCTAGCCCCTATCGCGATACTGTGTGCTGCATCTGTGCCAACTTAGCTGGTCTCTACCTTTCAGGCCTCACGGACCCTAACGCTATGTCTAGGTGGATTCCCAGGCGGTACATCAAGAGTGGAGGCAGCCTGCTACGATTCCCACCCTGTGAACTGGGTCCCCTTTGGCGGCTGTCTTCTGTAGCGACCAGGCCTGGATGGGCCTGACTGTTGCTCATGTCTCCCAGGTGGAGTGGTGGCGCCCAGTTCTGGCCGCCGCCCATCAGATGCGCCAGGGACAGAAAGGGGTGGGGAGAGTCAGATACTGGGGTGTTCAGGCACCTCCCCTGCGGGTGTCACTGGCACGGGCCCATCACCTTCTCCTCCCCGGGGTGCCTGATGGTCACCGGGCTAGTCATTGGGATGGGGGTGTGAGTAGAGCTAACCCCTGATGCTGTCCTGCCACCTGGTGCTGCCAGTCCTGGAGGCTCCTGTCACAACCAGGGTCTTAATGCTCAAGGCGATGGCACACAGGGAGTGGCCCACCTCCCTCTAGGACTATGCCACATCAGCCAGTGATTGTGCCACCTCCATCATGCCTGGCTCAGATCAGCCAGCACCGGGCATTGCCACCAATACCCTCAGTGGCTAGAGCACGACTGCACAAAATGCCCCAGGCCTTGGACATCCAGACCCATCGCCCCCAAGGCCTCCACAACGGACGCCAGCCGTATGGTGTTGGTTTGGGTGGCAGGCACTGTCAGCACCACCTCCTGCACCTGCAGGCGGTTGGACTCCTCCAAATCACTTGCAGGCGGATGGTTGCTGACAAGCCCGCATGCAGTCCCTGGCTGTGTGACCTCATCTCCACTACTGATGGGACCGCCCTTTCCAGAAGCCCAAAACTCGTCCGGACGGCAGTTAGTCTCTGGAGTCGGGCCGCCTTCCGACCGTCCGCCCCTTCGGGGGTTTCTACCACGACCTGCTGTACCACATCGCATGTGTTGTGTGCACCAGATAGTACCTCAGGAGCCTCCTCGCTAAAGTGCCCAACCAAGGTGAGTGTCTCTGGGATGGTGGAGGGTGTTGGGAGACAGCGGTGTCGGGGAGTCAGTGTCATTACCGTACTGGTGCTCCAGGTGTCTTGGGTTGCAGTTCTCGGCTTCTGTCACTGTCCATGTCCTCCTCCTCGCTGCTACCTGCTTGGGGTTAGGGGACACCAGAAGAGCCCCCCTCATCGCCAAGTAATCCTACAAGACACAAGACATGGTGCATGATTAGGTCGCAGGTTAGGGTGTGGTAGAGGGTGTGGAGTGGAGTGGCATGTGGGGGTGGTGGTGACACATGTGCAATGGGGAACCCCAACTCAACAGGGTCTCACTTCATCCATCGATGCTGACCTCTGCCTCTGCAACTACCCACTCTTCGGGCACACCAATCAGTTCCAGGGCCCGCTGCTCCGCTCCGGTGAGGGGCCCCAGGTCCAATGGTCCCCCTCCGGTCTTTTCCCTCTCCTGGCAGTTGTGGGCTGCCTTCTCTTGGGGGCAGAGCGGGTAGAAACAGTGTTCGGCAGTCACATCTGGTGGCCTGTGTCCAGGGCAACCGGCATGGCAGCCGATATGGGTGCTGGGTAGGGAGTGTCTCCCAGGTGGTGCCCGGTAGGTGGGGTCTGGTTGTCCTCTGGGTGAAGGGGACAGGTTATGGATGTATGGCACAGTGCTTGCTACTCACCCTGACCGCCCTGAGGAGGTCATACAGTTTTTTACAAGATTGCTGTCCGGTCTTGGTGGTGGTGCCCATATGATCTGCCACCTGCACCCAGGTCTGGTGTATGGCAGCGAGTGACAGGCTCCTTCCCACCCCAAGGTACAGGATGGCCCGCCTCTCCTCCACCAGCTCCGCGTCTGCAAACTGGGGTGCCGCTCTCTGTGCCGCCATCTTTTTTTAAAAAATGTTCTTTATTCCAAACGTGTAAAAAGCAACATATACAAAAACACACTCCACAAACTCACAATCCACAGTTTGTACAATTGCCCCCCTTTTTACACCCCCCCCCCCCCAAACGACAACAGTTCCTCAAACATCATCATGACCAACCCCCACCGTGTCTCGAAGCCCTTCACTGACCCGCTCAACTCAAATATAATCTTTTCCAACCGGAGAAAATCGCAAAATCGAAAAAGTCCCCCAGCCAGGCCGCCACCCCCGGCGGCGTTTCTGACCTCCAATTTAGCAAGATACTTCGCCGGTCAATTAGAAGGGCGGAGGCCACAACATCAGCCCCTTTCCTTCCAGCAGCTCCAGCACTTCCGATACCTTAAAGATCACCACCATTGGGTCCGGCCAGACGTCCATCCCCACAATTTTAGATAACGTCCCAAACACCACTTCCCAGTATCTCTTCAACCTCTCAAAACCCCAGAACATGTGCACATGATTCGCTGGCCCTCGCTCAGACCTCTCGCACTCGGCCACCCCTTAGAAGAACCCACTCATCCTCGGTTATACGTACCAGGTCATATGTACACTGTGCACCACCTTGAACTGAATAAAGCTCATTCTCGTGCAAGGCGGTTGAACTCACCCTATTTACCGCCTCGCACCACAGCCCCCAGCAGATCTCCCCCCCCCCCCCCCCCCACGCAACTCCTCCTCCCATTTGTTCTTGATTCTCAACACCTGTGCCCTGCTCCCCCATATGACCCATAACCCATCCCCCCCACCCATATATATCCGCCATCCTGCACTCTCCCAATTTATCGGGGAGCAGCAATTGCTCCAATAAGGTGTACTCCGGCAACCTGGGAAACGTCCTCTACTCCTTTTGTGCAAAGCCCCTGCATATATCTAAATTCACTCCCCCTTGGCAACTCAAATCTCTCCCGCAACTCATCCAGACCGAGAAACTTCCCTTCCAAGTACAAGTCCCTCGCCCTCTCCAGCCCCGCTTCCCTCCACTTACCGTACATCCCAACCTCCCCCGGCTTAAACCTGTGGCTCCCACATAGCGGTGTCAACACCGACATGCCCGCCTACTTTTTTAAAAATTGTATTTTATTCCAATTTTATATAAAAGGTCACAAAGCAAACAATTTGGGAAACAAACACCCCAACACACAACTATACAGTTTGTACAAATTTTTCCCCTTTTCCAGCCCCCCCACCATGAGAACAACTCCTCAAACAGGGCCATGAACAACCCCCACCTTGCCTCAAAGTCCTCTGCTGACCCCCTTAATTTGTATTTGATCTTTTCCAGCCGGAGAAAGTCATATAAGTCACCCAGCCAGGCCGCTCCCTGGTGGCGTTGCTCAGTGCCCTTCCAATAAATTTCTTCGCCAGGCAATCAGAGAGGCGAAGGCCACAACATCGGCCTTCCTCCCCTACATCAGCTCCGGCATCTCCGATATCCCAAATATCGCCACCAAAGGGTCCGGCTCAACCTTCTCCTCGTTAGCACCGCAAACACTCCTGCCCAGAATCTCTCCAACTTTTCGCAGCCCCAGAACACGTGTTTGATTTGCTGGTTCCCGCCCACACTCATCTGCCACCCCAGAAGACCCCACTCATTCTTGCCCAGGTCATATGTACCGTGTACCACCATGAACTGTATCAGGCTCATACTTGCGCACAAGGAGGTCGCACTTACCCTTTGTAGTGCCTCACTTCAGTTTATCTCCCCTTCCAACTCCCCCTCCCACCTCTCCTTAATCTTCACCACCTGCTCACCTCCCTGGTCTCCCAGCCACCTGGATATGTCCCCGATCCTACCCTCCTCTTCCACGTCCGGGAGCAGCAATCGCTCCAAGAGGGTGTACCTCGGTAACCTGGGGAACTCTTTCCAAACCTTCCGCGCGAAATCCTTTACCTGCAGGTATCTAAACTCGTTCACCGGGAACACTTCACTTTTCCCTACATTTAGCAGATATCCCGAGAATGCTCCGAACTTCCCCAACAGATCCATAATCCTCTCCATGCTCTCCAGCGGGTCCGATACATACAATAGCAGGTTGTCCGCGTGTAGCGACACCCGATGTTCCCTACGTCCCCTTGTAATCCCTTGCGACTCTGTCGACCCTCTAAGTGCCATCGCCAGAGGCTCCATAGCTAGCGCAAACAACAACAGCGACAGCGGGCACCCCTGTGCGGTTCAAAGTTTCCTGAACCCATATCATTGGACCATACACTCGCCACAGGTGCCACATATAACAGGCGTACCTATGTCTCAAACTTCGGCCCAAACCCGAATCTTTCTCGGACCTAAAACAGATACCGCCACTCCACCCAGTCGAGTGCCTTCTCCACATCCATTGACACCACTACTTCCGGTACCTGAACTCTCAACGGGGCCTTGATCACGTTTAAGAGCCTCCCTATATTACTAGAAAGCTGCCTGCCTATTTGATCCTTGATGTACCGTCAATTACCACGAGACGAGAATGGTGAAACAATCGAGACTTTATTGCACAAGATGTTGTGCCCCCTGCAGCTGGAACCAAAATGGGAGCAGCGCAGGAGAGCACACACTTTTATACGCCACCTGCTAGGAGCCAGCAGGCTGGGTTTTACTGTTATACCTGTAATAGAGTGGCAGTACCGTAATACACGCAATGTGTTACCAGTGGTGTTTACCACAGTCCTCCACAACTACCCATGAGACACAGCCTTCCATCCTTCCTGCCACCAACTTAACCAACACTTTCAGATGCGTATATGACCGACATTCCAACAGATCGTTCCACTCGTTTGGTATCAGTGTGATCGTTGCCTGTGTCATCATCTCCGGCAGCTCCCCCTTCTCCAGCACCTCATTAAACATTCCCAAGAGATGTGGTGCCAGGTCCGTCGCAAACTACTTATAAAATTCCGTTGGGTAACCATCGGACCTTCCCCATTCTCCCACAGTTTATGGTCCCTTTTAAATTCAATGGCCTCTTCTGGCATTTTGAAATAATACTCAGTGCCTTCAAATGTGACCCACAGTTTCACCGGTATGGCCATCTAAAATGGCCACCCGCAAAAGATAATGGGAATTGTGGTCAGGTTGGGACACATACGGTACACAGCCCCTGTGTATTGTGTAAAGATAAACCAGACCTAACTGAAAACTCACACCTGCTAAAGGTCAATCATCGATTTCCCCAGGACAATGGGACACAGATCGAAACGTAGCAACAGTAGAAGACTTGGGGGCGCCTATTTTCCTTATACGGGAGTGCATACATGCCTTGGACAACAGCAGCTAGGACCCGCCCAAGCCATCGAGGTACCTGCCCTTAATTGGCCAGAATCGATTAGGGTGATCAAAACCCCCTCGATCCATTGGATCCCGAGTTGGGACCGCCCAAAAGAGCACGAAGGATTGGGGGGATAAGAATTACGCAACCAGTATTCGGTCTCTTTTGGGACAGGCCTCTGCTCCGACCAACTGCAGCATATCGACCAGCCAAGTTCAAGGACCCGTGATCGCTACCTGAAGGACGAGCCGCAGCCGAGATGAACCTAAAGACTTCCAGCTGGCACATGTGAGGATCCAGATAAAGGCCTTATCTAACCTGCACAGAGCCGGTCACTTGGAAGTTAAGTAAAGGTCATTTTAGTTGTTTGGTGTAGTTTAATAAGTAGCCGCGTGTAGATTATTACGCATAGAAACAAGCCTGTGTTTAATAATAAATTATAGTTGAACTAACAAACTGGTTGTGTGGTCATTTGTCCAATACAAAAAACATACTCGCGGCTTGTGGTTCAGGTAAATGAGCAACACCGGGTACAGCACCCCAAACCAAATCTTCCTTCACTTCAACACTGCCTTGGCCCTGTTGAATCCAGCACGCCTCTTCACCAGCTCCGCACCAAGGTCCTGGTATAGTCAGACACGATTCTCCTCCAATTCACAGTCTCGCTTCGCACTGGCCCACTGCAGGATCTTCTCCTTTTCCACGAACTTGTGCAACAGCACAATCACCACCTGGTGGCTGCCCTGCTCTCGGCTTCTGCCTTCGAGACCTGTGGGCCCTGTCCACCTCTGGGACCTTGTCCAACACCCTCTCCTCCACCAACCGGGACAGCATCCTCGACACATATTTTATGCCGCTCGTTCCTTCCACACTCTCTGGCAGACCCAGGTTCTGAGCCTGGACCTGTTCTCCTGCTCCTCACTCTCAGTGACTTGCATAGAGGTCCCCCAGGAACCCGACCCCACCTCCAGGGACATATCTGATCGATCGGGTCGGACACCACCTTCTCCACCTCACGTATCGTCGCCCCTTGTGCCTCAAGGCACTTCTTTACACAGTGCATCAGTCCTCGTAGAGGTGCATCTGCGCCCTCAATGGTCTTCAACCAGTCGCCATGCATCTCCTTCCTTTGCTGACAAAATTCGGCTTTGATAAAGGCCATCAAATGCTCCATCTAGGACTTTCCCATGGGCGACGATGCTTCCCCCTCCGCCATTCTCGCAATTGTTTCTGCGCCACAGGTCTCCTCCAATTCCATAGCCAGGTCTTTAACTGTTTTTTGCTGGGTCTGGTAGCCATTAGGCATGCCAACCTTGGGGAGAACCTCTCCCTCTACACCTTCTGTACCACTTTCCTGTCGGAGCTACCCCACTAGTGGGTATAAAGTGCCCAAACCAACACCTTCAAACCGGAGCAGCCCATTCACTACATGGCTGCCGCCGGAAGTCCCCTCCATGCTGCCATCTTGTTTGCTGGGATGAATGTGTGTGTGGGGAGCAGAGTGTTAATAGGTGGCTACATCTTGTCAGCCTCGAGTGTCAATCCCTATTCCGGAGTATCCAACACCATTTCTGATTAGAGTCCATCGTGTTCCACGTGGCACCAGTGCTAGTCTTGGTATTATTTATGCAATTTTGCACTTGAGCAAATTTCTTTCGAAGGGATTAAGACATACTAATCAGAATATAGAATCATATGAAAATGAAATGAAATGAAAATCACTTATTGTCACAAGTAGGCTTCAAATGAAGTTACTGTGTAAAGCCCCTAGTCGCCACATTCCGGCGCCTGTTCGGAGAGGCTGGTACGGGAATTAAACCGTGCCGCTGGCCTGCCTTGGTCTGCTTTAAAAGCCAGCTCTTTAAGCTTTGTGCTAAACCAGCCCCTAAACATATCACTCATATCAGACTCCACACATGCCATCCGCACTCAGTCAAACTATTAAGGGATCCTATCTGAGACAATTTATCAGAGCCATTATCATCAAATTAATATTGATGAGGTTTCAACTCACCTCTGTCTCGAGAGGCAAAAAGCAATCCTTTTCAAAATTTTAACCATTTACGTTTACTGCACAGAAGGTGGCCTTCCATCATCTGTTTTGTTTCAGCAATTTTTAAAAAGTACAATGTCATTATACAAAGTCATGATGTTTCCTTAAAACCCTTCGCCTTACAAAGAACAAACAAAGAACAAAGAAATGTACAGCACAGGAACAGGCCCTTCGGCCCTCCAAGCCCGTGCCGACCATACTGCCCGACTCAACTACAATCTTCTACACTTCCTGGGTCCGTATCCTTCTATTCCCATCCTATTCATATATTTGTCAAGATGCCCCTTAAATGTCCCTATCGTCCCTGCTTCCACTACCTCCTCCGGTAGCGAGTTCCAGGCACCCACTACCCTCTGCGTAAAAAACTTGCCTTGTACATCTACTCTAAACCTTGCCCCTCTCACCTTAAACCTATGCCCCCTAGTAATTGACCCCTCTACCCTGGGGAAAAGCCTCTGACTATCCACTCTGTCTATGCCCCTCATAATTTTGTATACCTCTATCAGGTCGCCCCTCAACCTCCTTCCTCGACATCAAGTATCTGCTCCTGTAGAAAGAGTTCCGGTGAGCACGATCTACACAAATGGGAACTGAGTCCTGTAGCTGGGTGCTTCCTGGCATTCGGAGCACCGAAAAACACACTATTGAAGGCCCTTTCGGGGATATACGGGCCTCAGCGGGGAACGCCCGACGAGGCTGTACTTAGTCCCGTTTTCTGCACTGAAGAGCTCTGACCGCCGGAAATCATCAGTGCAGATTATTGGGACCCAATTTTTAAATGGTGGCCCGATCTTTCGACTCTCGAACCTCCTCCAAAGCCCCAACTCACCAATAAGGTGTGGGCCGCTTCATGTCAGAAGCCTGAATCTGGCAGTTCCGACCTGACTAGCTCCATTGCGGGGACAGGTATTTCAATAGAGTCAGATCAGGTTTTTAAAGAATCAAAGTTCACAGCTCCTTGTGAACCATAGTGTGCGTGAGGGGACCTTTTATTTAAGTCTTTCTGAGGGCCTATTATCATCTATTAGAATAACAGAACACCCGTGCCCCAAAGATAATGTTGTTTAATTGATAGCTATGGCTTTCTGATCTCTGCAGTCAATTTCACAATGCTTGCTGACATAATTCAAGCGGTTTTATGTGTTTGTGGCTTCTGAAATTTAAAAGATCCTAGATGATTGAAGCTTCCATTAGTTTTTCCAGACCTTTCATTTCCAAGCATAGAGGAAAGTGACCATGGGATCACATCTTTTCAAAGCTTTTTGTTAGACATACAGCTTTACACTGTGGTGTAAAGTGCACAGTGGTTCAATAGGCATGGAAGTGCAAGAACTTGGCATGGGGTTGAGCTGGAGGGCAGAGTTTGGCATAAAGGGGTATATAGGTGAAAGGGCAGAGCTTGGCATTGGAGGTGTGAAGCATCTGAGGAGGTGGGTGGAAGAGCAGAAACTGCAAACGGGGTATGAGGAAATATGGAGTGGTGGGGAAGATCTCACAGCACCGAGGCAAGTCTTTTAAACAGCCCACCTCTGCAATAGGCAAGTTCTGTGGCTGCCTCCGCACTTCTTCCCGGGTTGGCTGGCCCAACCCCAGCTCACACCCGGCCCCAGAAATGAAGATCCTGCCTTTCTGGGCACTTTTGCCGGAGGTGGGCAGGCCGAACCAGGAATTTCTCCAGCTCCCCTCTTTGCCTTGAGGATGTGAATACAGACATAAAATTCTAATCTAAGACCTGAAAGTCAGAGTATGAATTGACCTTTAAAAGATCATAATACCTATTCTAATAACAATTCACTCAAAACTGTTGTTTATTGGATTCATTATTCATTGCAATAGCTCATGTTCAAAATTTGAAAGATGCCCAGTTGTTAATCTACACAGGAGTTAAAATTCAGTTTAATCGGACAATAAGGTCTCACACTATTCAGTTACAAATGCTTATTTTATTATTTATTACTAGCAATTTAGTATTGCTAGGTTAATTCTGGAAAGTAGATCACACGGAACTGAAGGCATGTATAATGGGGTAGAAAACAAAAAACTGGTATCATAATGTAAAAATTAATTCCAGATCAATGCATGCCATATGACAATGCCTGCTTTCACAGCAAGAAAGAAATAATAAAAAGGACTTTATCTCAAAATATTGGTATGGGAAAACCTATTAAAATTTGTATTATGCAGCGTAGGATGAATTTTTAGTTGGCATATAAAACATATTAGATTGAAACTCTAGAGTAAAGTGACATGAATATGCAATTCAGTCCTACCCTTACACTGGAATTTCAATGGATTTATGCCGAAAATCCACCCCGTCTAACCATATCAGAAAAGTCACAAATTTAAGATGACTAGATTCTATCAAGTATTTGAACCTAGCTCTTGGCTGGTAGTTGGAGTTCAGAATGGAGCTTTCAGCATTTCCCACTTTGCTGAAAATATATTAGTGATAATGACCCAAAAGAGGTACCTACTTGGCTTCCTATCCTCAATTTGACAAACATCACAAAATTTCAACAGCTTACCTGAAGAATCTGCAAGATTGTATGAAGAATGAAGAGGAGATTCGAAAGCATGCACCAACAAATTAACATTCATCTATTTGGTTCTTCCTTTGGCACTTGTACAGGCGTCAGCTTCAATTATTTATTCGGAGCTTGCTGTGCAGTCTATCAAATTGCCACATGGTTCACAAATTGTTTATTTCTATTTTCATTTGATTCGTGAACAAACAAATTGCTCATGGATTACTTGTTTTTTGTGCCAACTTTTTCCCCTATTCCATTTCTATTTTAAAAAATATTTTAATTTGGTTTTTAACATTTTATACACGGAAAACACAAAAAAGGAATAACAGAAGAACCTCCCCACTCTACCAACCAACCCACACGACTCGAAGAATAACCCCCGCTTCCCCCTTACCAGCTGACGGTAACCAACTCTTCATCGTGAAGAATAACCAAATCCCACCTCTTATGGAACTCCTCAATTGACCCCATCCCCCCCTCAAGGTGAACTTCACTGTCTCAAGATACAGGATCTTCATCAGGACCACAGCCACATTGAGGCACAGGATGGACAAGCTGACCTCCACCTCAACAGGACCTGCCTGTGAACAATCAGCGAAGCGAAGATTAAAACATCCGCCTCTCCCCCGTCTGCAGATCCGGCAGGTCCGACACCCCAAATATGGCTTCCAGGGGACTGGGTTCCAAGTCCAAGATCGCTGACATGGTGCTGAAAAAGACCTCCAAAATGTCTCCAACTTCGGGCAGGATCAGAACATATGTACATGGTTGGCCAAGCCTCTCCCACACTGCTCGTAAGTAACCTCCACCCTCTCAAACAACTGGCTAATTGTTGAGAGTAGGATGGCGGAGCAAGCACAAAGGACCGAATGGCTTTCTCCTGCTCCTATTTTCCATGTTTCTATCTTTACCGCTTGGACCCGGCCTGCCAATGAGAGGGGAGGCTGTTCCACCTCAACAAATCATCCTTGACCCTGCCCACCAGGCTCGTAAAATTAAATTTATGGAGCCAGGCACAATCCTGAGCCACCTGCACCCCCAAATACATGAAGTGAATCGTCGCCACACGAAACGGCAATCCTCCAAAGCCAGCATCCGTCCCTGCCAGGGAGACAAAAAAGCACTTGCTCTTTCCAAATTCCATTTGTAACCCAAAAAAGCCCAAATCGCTTAAGCAGCCCCTTTATATTTCTCACTGTCATAAGCTGCCTGAATACTATTGGCTGGGGACAATTGGGTATCCCATATTTGTTAGGGAGCATGAGCTTCCCCAACGAGGGGGCGGGAAATCATTAGCAGTTTCACCTGCATAAATAGAGCTGGCCAATGTGGTACCAGCTGGAGTAGGAAGCAGTGGTGAAGTACTACTGCTGCTGTATATAATTATAAATAAAGTTCTTTTCTTTTGACTCTACAAACTCGTGCTGGATTCTTCATGGCCTCACAAAACCCACTGTGGGAACCGTGTTGAAAATATACAACAAAGTCATCAGCATACAGAGACACCCTACACTCCCCACTCTTCACTGTCCACCTTCATTTATCGAAGCCCCTTAGTGCAATGACCAAGGGCTCTATCACCAACGCAAACAAAAGGGAGGACGTGGGACACGCCTGCCTCGTTCCCCTATGCAGCTTAAAATATCCCGAGTTCCCTGTTCCATTTCTGATGGCTTGGTTAGCATAGAATTTACAGTGCAGAAGGAGGCCATTCGGCCCACCCAGTCTGCACCGGCCTTTGGAAAGAACACACTACCTACGCCCATACCTCCACTCTATCCCTACACCTCCACCCGGTCCCCGTAACCCCACCTAACCTTTTTTTTTTGGACACCAAGGGCAATTCAGCATAGCCAATGAACCTAACCTGCACATCTTTGGACTGTGGGAGGAAACCGGAGCACCCGCAGGAAACCCATGCAAACACGGGGAGAACCATCCACACATATAGTGACCTAAGCCGGGAATTGAAACTGGGACCGTGGAGCCGTGAAGCATTTGTGCTAACCACTATGCTACCGTGGTTCTCCTGTTGGTTTATAATTTTGTGGCATCAGTTTCCCTTTGCCACCTGTCCCGAGAGGCTAAACATCATGTGGGTTCCAGAAGATTGATATGCAAAAACTGTTCAATGGGAAGTGGGAGGGGCGAGGTACAACCCCAAATCTTACCCATTCATCTTGATGTGTTATCTGTGTTGGATTAACACGGACTGCAACTCGATGCAGTATCACTTGAAAACAGGCTTCCAACGCTGTAGATGGTTCAACACTGCTTTATTGAACTTGCCGAGTAATGTACATAGTTCGCTGTGAGTCGACACTCTACCAATCTAAGCTTGCTAACCTTGGTCTGGCTTGCCCAGACTTGCCCTGTGCCATGTTGTAGTGGGTGCTGACTGTACATTGCACCCTGACTGCTGCAACAGCTATCAACAGTACGAAGAGGCCGGGCCTTCCTGCCTCGTGTGTTTTATACTGGTAATGTCCCCTGTAGTGTCCTGCCTGCTGATTGGTTGTTCTGTATTCTGTATGGTGATTGGTTCCTGTGTGTGTCCATCACTGCCCGTCTGTATCTCATTATGAACACGAGTGCATATTATGACCTCTCCCTTTTAAAATAAATTTTGGATGCTTGTGGCTGTGTGCTTGTATTTACATGTGTGACTATGTGCAAAATGGTGAGTGAGTGAACATATATACATGGGAAGGTGTCTATCGTGCATTTACAGAACAAGGTGAACAAAAGTAACAGTTAAAGTCTATAAGTCCAGTCTTTGTGATGGGCGGTGGATTCGTGTCGACCGCCTTAGAGGTGGGGGGGGGACGATGGCGCCGGCGTCTCGACAGGCGGGATTGCTGCCAGATTGGCGGGCTCATAGTTTGAAATGTCCGGAGGAGGCGCCTCGACATACGGAGGGGTGTGGTCAGGTGGTGGTGGCAGGCAACTTTGCGCAGTGCCCTTCTGTTGCGCCTGAGAATGGAGCCATCAGCCATGCGAACAATGAAAGACCTGGGGGCAGCCTGTCGTACAACAGCTGGGGTTGACCAATCTCCCTCAGGCAGCTTGATGCGAACAACATCTTCTGGAGCCAGCACAGGCAAATCAGTTGCATGTGCATGATACGTGATCTTCTGCTGGTTCCTGAGTCGCTGCACTTTTCTTAGCACCGGGAGGTGATCAAGGACTGGAACGTGGATGGCTGGAACAGTTGTCCGCAGGTTGTGATTCAGGAGTAGTTGAGCCCGAGACAGACCAGTCGACAGAGGGGTTGCCCTACATGCCAACAGTGCAAGGTTGAAATCAGATGCAGTCTGTAGCCTTGCAGAGCAGCTGCTTGACAATGTGGACCCCTTTTTCCACCTTCCCGTTTGACTGCGGGTAGTGGGGACCGGATGTGACATGTTTGAAGTGGTAGGATTGTGCAAAGTTGGACCACTCTTGGCTGTGGAAATATGGACCGTTGTCGCTCATCACTGTGAGTGGTATACCGTGCCTGGCAAACGTCTCCTTGCAGGCCTTGATGACTGATCATAGAATTTACAGTGCAGAAGGCCATTCGGCCCATCGAGTCTGCACCGGCTCTTGGAAAGAGCACCCTACCCAAGGTCAACACCTCCACCCTATCCCCATAACCCAGTAACCCCACCCAACACTAAGGGCAATTTTGGACACTAAGGGCAAATTTATCATGGCCACTCCACCTAACCTGCACATCTTTGGACTGTGGGAGGAAACCGGAGCACCCGGAGGAAACCCACGCACACACGGGGAGGATGTGCAGACTCCGCACAGACAGTGACCCAAGCCGGAATCGAACCTGGGACCCTGGAGCTGTGAAGCAATTGTGCTATCCACAATGCTACCGTGCTGCCCACAATTTTGATTTTGACATGAGGTCCGACAGCTTCACAACTTCTGGGTAGTTCGAAAAGTAATCGATCAGAAGTACATAGTCACGCCTATTTGCGTGAAAGAGGTCTATTCCCACCTTGGACCACGGAGAGGTCACGAGCTTGTGTTGTTGGAGCGTCTCCTTGGGCTGAGATGGTTGGAATCTCTGGCATGTGGCGCAATTGAGGACCATGTTGGAGATGTCCTGGCTGATCCCAGGCCAGTAAACTGCCAGTCGAGCTCTGCGTTGGCATGTCTCGACTCCAAGGTGACCCTCATGGATCTGCTTGAGCACCGTGGCCTGCATGCTGTGGGGGATAACAATTCGATCCAGTTTCAACCACCGTCAAATCATCCTTGACATTAAAAAACTGGGGGCATTGCCCCTTGCGCCACCCATTTGCAAGGTGGTGCATTACCCTTTGCAGCAGAGGGTTTTTGGCAGTTTCTGCTCGTATCTGGACAACACGTTCATCAGTGGTCGGGAAGTTGCTGGCGCACATCTGCACCTGTGCCTCAATTTGGCAAATGAAGTCTACATGTTCGCATGTAGTGATGGATCTGGATAGGGCATCTGCGATTATCAGCTCCTTGCCCGGTGTGTAGACAAGGTCAAAATCATATCGGCGGAGTCGCAGAAGAATGCGCTGTAGCCAGGGCGTTATGTAATTTAAGTCCTTCTGGATGATGTGGACTAAGGGTCTGTGGCCTGTTTCCACCGTGAACTTTAGCAGACCGTATATGTAATTGTGGAATTTAACGATTCCTGTTAGGAGACCCAGGCACTCCTTCTCAATTTGTGCGTACCTTTGCTCGGTTGGAGTCATGGCCCTGGATGAGTATGCCACTGGAGCCCAGGACAAGGAGTCATCTTTCTGGAGGAGCACCGCACCAAAGTGCTCCTTGCACGGCTTGCGTCCGTGGATATTTTCGTTTCATTGGTCGGGTCAAAGAACGCCAGGACTGGGGCCGTGTTGAGCTTTGCCTTAAGCTCCACCCACTCCGCTTGATATGTTGTTGTCCACTGGAATACTGTGGTCTTTTCTACTCGGTGCCGGAGGGCTGTGGTGTGGGATGCCATGTTAGGAATGAATTTTCCCAGAAAATTCACCACCCCCAGGAAGCGTAGTTCTTGTCCTCTGGGGTCTTAATGCCATTGATTTCCGTTACTTTGTCGGAATCAGGTTGCACACCCTGCTGGGATATTTGGTCGCCCAAGAATTTGATTGAAGACAGACCAAATGAGCATTTGGCCCTGTTCAGCTTGAGGCCATTCTCGTGGACCCTTTTAAGTACCTGTTTGAGCCGATGTATGTGCTCCTCGGGGGTCGTGGACCAGATTATCACGTCATCCACATAGACTCGCACACCCTCGATGCCCTCCATCATTTGCTCCATTATGCGGTGAAAGGCTTCGGAGGCTGAAATGATACCGAAGGCATGCGGTTGTAACAGCACCTGCCGAACGGAGTGTTAAACGTGCAGAGCTTCCTGCTGGAGTCGTCCAGTTGTATTTGTCAGAATCCACGTGAGGCGTCCAGCTTGGTAAAGAATATGGCGTGTGCCATCTCAGGTTATTTCTTCCTGCTTCGGGATCGGGTAGTGCTCCCTCATGATGTTGTGATTGAGGTCTTTGGGATCAATGCAGATTGGTATTTCGCCTGAGGGCTTCTTCACGCAGACCATGGAGCTGACCCAGTCTGTTGGTTCAGTGACCCTTGAGATGATGCCCTGGCTTTGGAGCTCTTGCAGCTGCGCTTTTAAACGATCCTTTAGAGGAGCTGGCACCCGGCGTGGTGCATGAATGACTGGGGTGACATCCGGCTTGAGTAGTATTTTGTAGCGATACGGGAACGTGCCCATCCCATCGAACACATCGGGATATTGCACGAGGATGTCATCGATATCAGCATGAAGATTCACATGAGATGAGGTAGTCGGAGGTGCAGAGGACGTGGCATGGATTCGCTGTACCAGATTAAGGAGTTTACATGCACAGGCACCGAGCAGGGATGCCTTGTCAGGCCTGACAATCTCGAATCTTAACGTCACCGTGATTGCCTTATGGGATACAACTAGATGACATGATCCACTAGCAGCTATGGCATTGCCATTCTAATCAAGGAGCTGGCAGGCTTGTGGAAGAATTTTGGGTTGCTCTCGGATGCTGTTGAGGTCTGCCCGGGATATGAGGTTTACAGACGCACCAGTGTCCAGTTTAAATATGATTCTGCACTGATTCACTTTAACGACAGCGCGCCATTCGTCACCAGAATCCACACTTAGGATTGAGAGGCGCTTTGAATTAGTGGAGGAGACATTCTCACGCGTGGTGATAATGCCCACCTGATATGGAGACTCGAGGCACTCATCATTTGGGTCTGTTGGGCTTTCGGGATCGGAATCCTGCATGCCTTGCTGTATGCAGTAGACAGGTCTGTGTTGCTGCTGGGATCGCTGGCTTCTGACTGGTGGAGTGGATCTGCATAAGGCCGCATAATGCCCAGGCTTTCCACATTGTAGACATCGCCTTCCTTTGGCTGGGCATTGCCGCTTTAAGTGGGCGGAGCCACAATTTCGGCACGTCATGACGCTGACGTCAGTGCGTTCCGTGCGCCTTCGCGTCTGCGCAGTGCGGTCGGCCGACGTTCGCATATGCGCAGTAGGGTTTTCGGCCGCATTGTCCTCCCAGTCGCGGTGCACCTGCGCGGGGCCCCGTGGAAAGCCCGCGAAACGGCCACTCTCTTCAATGTTCGGGCCCTGCAGCCTAGCGATGGCCTGTACAGTTTCTGCCTCGTGGGAGGCTAGTTTTGCCGTTTCTGCCGCCATGATGTGCGAGTAACGATTTCTGGCATGTTCATGGGCAACGCACGTTCCGATGGCGATTGGGAGGGTCATACGTTTGATTTTAAGGAGCTGCTCCCGCAGGGAGTTGAAATGGATCCCGAAAACGATCTGATCCCGGATCATGGAGTCAGCAGTTGAGTCATAGTTACATGACTGCGCTAGGATGCGGAGATGGGTCAAAAAGGAGTGAAAAGGTTTGTCCTTACCCTGAAGCCTCTGTTGGAAGATGTACCGTTCAAAGCTCTCATTCACCTCGACTTCACAGTGGCTGTCGAATTTTTGCAGAATGGTCTGAACTTTGATTTATCTTCTCCTTGGGAAAACGTGAGCGAGTTAAAGATGTGGATGGCGTGATCCCCCGCCGTCGACAAGAGCAGCGCGATTTTCCTGGCATCTGATGCTTCCTCAAGGTCGGATGCCGCAAGGTGTAGGAGGAACTACTATCTGAAGACCCTCTTATTGGCGCCGAGGTTGCCGGAGATCCGGAGCTGTGGAGGGGCCTGGACCTTTTCCATACCGCTGGCTGTTTGCTACTTGCTTTCCGGTCGTTTCAGATTTATTCGAGGTAGGTCCATTAGAGTTGATAGTTTCCTGGTACCATGTGTTATCTGTGTTGGATTAACATGGACTTCAACTCGATGCAGTATCACTTGAAAACAGGCTTCCAACGCTGTAGATGGTTCAACACTGCCTTATTGAACTTGCCGAGTAGTGTACACAATTCGCTGTGAGTCGACACTCTATCAATCTAAGCTCGCTAACCTTGGTCTGGCTTGCCCAGACTTGCCCTGTGCCATGTGTAGTAGGTGCTGACTGTACACTGCACCCTGACTGCTGCTACAGCTATCACCAGTACGAAGAGGCCGAGCGGTCTTGCCTCGTGTGTTTTTTACTGGTAATGTCCCCTGTAGTGTCCTGCCTGGTGATTGGTTGTTCTGTATTCTGTGTGGTGATTGGTTCCTGTGTGTGTCCATCACTGCCTGTCTGTATCTCATGATGAACATGAGTGCATATCATGACACATCTCTTAACATTCACGCACATCAATGAGCAGGGGATCACTAGATGGTGAACAGGCACAGCAATCCTTGCTTGGTCTATTGTGCTGCTTTCAGGAGACAACAATCTCCTTTGTTGGGGGTTCTTAAACTGTTTTATGAACTGAGCTAGTAACACCATGGGTATTAACCGATTTTAACTTAATTAGTAGCACTCTCATCTTTGAGTCAAGTGTGTGTTCAAGCCCATTATCAAGTCTCTAGCACATAATCAAAGCTGTTTCTCCAGGGCAGTACCGAGGACGTGCTGCACTTGTGGAAGTGTATCAATTGGATGAAAAATTAAATCAAGATTGTGGTGAATGTATTATGCCAATAATCCACCATTGTATTTGTATCTGTGCTGTTGCCCTTGTAGGCTCCTCCTATGGGCCTTTGTATGGCATTATCCATAGGGGAACATGTTGGGGCCTGTATGGGCTCCGCCCATGGCTCCTCCCCTTGAAGGGAGGTATAAAGAGCAGTCGGCCTGTAGGCGGTTCTCAGTATTGGATCAGTCGCAGGCAGGCACTGTTCTAAGTTGATTAAAGCCACAGTTTACTTCTACTCGCGCCTCAAGTGAATTGATGGTCGCATCAATTTAATTAACTTAAACGCATCTATGGAATCGGCCCTCAAACCTGACCGACTGGAACTCGATCCGCAGGCCGCGGGGGCTAAATAAATTTTTTCGCACTGGCTGCGCTGCTTCAAGGCCTGTCTCGCAGCCTCCTCCATGCCTTCCGTCATCGACGAACAGAAGCTGAGCCTCCTCCACATACAGGTGAGCCATCGAATCTCTGTTCAACTTGACGAGGCCTCCTCCTACGCAGACGCCCTTGCGATGCTCGAACACCTCTCTGTACGGCCCGTGAACGAAGTCTACACGCGACACATCCTCACCACTCACCGCCAGCGCCCCGGGGAATTGCTAGAAGACTACCTACGCGACCTCAAAGCCCTCGCACGCAGCTGCAACTGCCAGGCCATTACGGCCACTCAACATATGGAACTCGCCGCCTGAGACGTCTACGTGGCGGGAGTCCGGTCCAACTACGTGAGACAGCGCCTATTTGAAAAGGGGGCCCTGGACCTGGATCAGATGGTAACGTTAGCCTCCTCTCTGGAAGTAGCGTTCCAGAGCCTTAACGCGTTCCCGGCTGACCACGCGACCCCTCGTGGATCCCCGACCAAAGACTACCCCAGGCCTGTGCCGCACGGCCGCCCGCCCACCATGGGGGTAACCCTGCTATTTCTGCAGCCAGTCCCAACACCCCCGGTAGCATTGCCCGGCCCGTAACGCGAACTGCAGCAGCTGCGGGAGAAAAGGACATTTCGCCAAAGTTTGCCTGGCAAGGTCCAAGAACTCTAACTCACAGGCTCAATCCTCAGACTCACAGGCCCGCAGACCCTGCTGTTTGGCAGCGTGTCTGCCGACTCCACCCCCTGTAGACGCTTCATCAGCCTCGTGCTATCCGTGGGGGCAGCCATCTTCCAGCCCTCACAGCACGTGCGACTCACGGGGGCCGCCATCTTGACCATCCTTCCCCACGTGGCTGGCCATGTGCGATCCATGGAGGCCGCCATCTTCCTCACCGCCGGCCACGCTCGACCAATGGGGGCCGCCATCTGCTACGCCGCTCGACGCGTACGATCAACAAGGGCAGCCATCGCGGAACCGCCCCAGCACCTCCGACCACGCCGGCTACCCGCAACTCAGCGCGGTCACCCTGGACCAGTCGCGACCCAAGCACCTCCGGAGCTCCATGATGACTGTCCGGGTAAATGGGCATGAGACGCCTTGCCTTTTCGACTCCGGGAGCACAGAGAGCTTCATTCACCCGGACATGGTAAGACGCTGCTCGCTCCCAACCTTCCCGGCACACCAAACCATCTCCCTCGCCTCTGGGTCGCACTCGGTGCAAATCAGAGGGTGCACTACCGCAACCCTAGCAATACAGGGCGCCGAGTATGCCAATTTTAAATTATATGTGCTCCCAGACCTCTGCGCTCCTCTCCTATTGGGATTAGATTTCCAATGAAAGCTCAGGAGCCTAACTCTGAAGTTCGGGGGGCCCTTACCCCCACTCACCATATGCAGTCTCGCGACCTCCCCCACTCTTCGCAAACCTCACCGCCGACTGCAAACCAGTCGCCACCAGAAGGAGGCGGTATAGCATCCAGGACAGGACTTTTATCAGGTCCGAGGTCCAGCGACTCTTGCGGGAGTGAGTCATCGAGGCCAGCAATAGCCCCTGGAGAGCTCAGGTGGTGGTCGACAAGACCGGGGAAAAGAACCAGATGGTTGTAGATTACAGCCAAACCATAAACCGGTACACTCAACTCGATGCGTACCCCCTTCCCTGGATTGCAGACATGGTAAACCAGATCGCACACTACTGGGTGTTCTCCACGGTGGATCTGAAGTCTGTATACCACCAGCTCCCAATCCGCCCGGAGAACCGCCACTACACGTCTTTTGAGGCAGACGGGTGCCTTTTCCACTTCCTCCGGGTCCCCTTTGGCGTCACGAACAGGGTTTTGGTGTTCCAAAGGACAATGGACCGAATGGTGGACTGGTACGGGCTGAGGGTCACATTTCCGTATGCATCTGCGACCATGATCAGCAGGACCATGACGCCAACCTCCACAGATTTCTCCAAACCGCCCAAACCCTAAACCTCACGTACAAGAAGGAGAAATGCGTTTTCCGCACAACCAGATTAGCCATCCTCGGCTACGTCGTGGAAAACGGGGTTCTAGGACCCGACCCTGACTGTATGCGCCCCCTCCTGCAACTCCCCCTCACCCACTGCCCCAAGGCCCTGAAGAGGTGCCTCGGCTTCTTTTCATATTATGCCCCAACTATGCGGACAAAGCCCGCCCACTAATCAAGGCCACCATCTTTCCACTGGCAACTGAGGCCCGCCAGGCCTTCAGCTGCATCAAGGCGGACATCGCCAAAGCCGCAATGCGCGCGGTGGACGAGTCGTCCCCTTCCAGGTGTAGAGCAATGCATCAGAGGTCGCTCTCGCCGCTACCCTCAATCAAGCAGGCAGACTGGTAGCGTTTTTTTCACGCACCCTCACCACCTCCGAAATTCGGCACTCCTCAGTCGAAAAAGAGGCCCAAGCCATCGTGGAAGCCGGCACTGGAGGCACTACCTCTCTGGTAGGAGGTTTACCCTCGTCACCGACCAACGATCGGTAGCCTTCATGTTCGATAATACGCAGCGAGGCAAAATCAAGAACGATAAGATCTTGAGGTGGAGGATCAAACTCTCCACCTATAATTACGATATAGTATATTGTCCTGGGAAGCTCAACGAGCCCCCAGATGCCCTGTCCCGCGGCACATGCGCCAGCGCGCAAGATGACCGACTACAGGCTATCCACGATGACCTCTGCCACCCAGGGGTCACCCAGCTTATCCACTATATCAAGGCCAGCAACCTGCCTTACTCCACCGAGGAGGTCAGAGCCAAGACCAGGGACTGCCAGATCTGTGCGGAGTGTAAACTGCACTTCTATCGACCAGATAAGGCCCACCTGGTAAAGGCAACCCGGCCCTTTGAGCGCCTCAGTATCGATTTCAAAGAGCCACTCCCCTCCAATAACCGCAATACATATTTCCTCAACACTATTGATGAGTTCTCCCACTTCCCCTTTGCAATCCCTTGCCCGGACATGACCACGTCCACCGTCATTAAAGCCCTACATAGTGTCTTCACCCTGTTTGGTTTCCCCAATTTTGTCCACAGTGACCGGGGCTCGTCGTTCATGAGCGACAAACTGCGTCAATACCTGCTCAGTAAGGGCATCGCCTCGAGCAGGACTACCAGTTATAACCCCAGGGGAAACTGACAGGTGGAGAGGGAGAACGCAACTGTCTGGAAGACCGTTCTACTGACCCTGCGGTTCACGAATCTCCCAGTATCTCACTGGCAGGAGGTCCTCCTCGAATGGTGGACCGATGCGCTCCACTCTATTAGGTCCTTACTTTGCACGGCCACAAACGAGACCCCTCATGGCCGCCTATTTGTTTTCCTTAGGAGATCCACCTCAGGGGCCTCGCTTCCGTCCTGGCTGAAGACACCGGGGCCAGTCATTCTCAGAAAACACGACAGGAGCCATAAGTCCGATCCTCTGGTAGAGAGGGTCCAGCTCCTACACTCCAACCCCCAGTACGCTTATATCGAACACCCCGATGGCCGACAAGATACGGTCTCCCTCCGGGACCTGGCGCCCGCCGGTTCCACCACCACCACCGCCCCTCCACCATATCTCGCCCAACCTACCATGACCAGCGCCCCTGGCCCTATATGGCTCCCGCGCTCCCTCCTGCCCGCCATCCCCCCTTCACCGATCCACAGGAATGAAGCACCAGAAGAGACGCTCCCGGAGTCCACTGCTGTACCTGCACAGGCGCCCTCACTACCGATGCCAGCACGGACGAGCTCGACACCAGGGCCAGCAACAACGCCAGAGCTTCAGCGATCACAGCGCACAATCCGTGCGCCGGACCGGCTGAACCTATGAACCAGTCACCCCCGTTGGACTTCATTTTTTAACAGGGGGTGAATGTATTATGCCAATAATCCACCATTGTATTTGTATCTGTGCTGTTGCCTTTGTATTTGTATCTGTGCTATGCTGTTGCCCTTGTGGACTCCTCCTATGGGCCATTACATAAATAGATAGAATTTACAGTGCAGAAGGAGGCCATTCGGCCCATCGAGTCTGCACCAGCTCTTGGAAAGAGCACCCTACCCAAGTCCACACTTCCACCCTATCCCCATAACCCAGTAACCCCACCCAGCACTAAGGGCAATTTTGGACACTAAGGGCAATTTAGCATGGCCAATCCACCTAACCTGCACATCTTTGGACTGTGGGAGGAAACCGGAGCACCCGGAGGAAACCCCGCACACACCCATAGGGGAACATGTTGGGGCCTGTATGGGGTCCGCCCATGCCTCATCCCCTTGAAGGGAGGTATAAAGAGCAGTCGACCTGTAGGCGGTTCCAGCATTGGATCAGTTGCAGACAGGCACTGTTCTAAGTTGATTAAAGCCGCAGTTTACTTCTACTCCCGTCTCGAGTGAATTGATGGTCGCATCAAAGATATATATTTAAGGTGCCATCCGTATTCAAAGAGGATAAAAGAGCATCGCAGCCAACATTTTTCTCCCAGCCAACACCACCAAAAACAGATCTATTAATCATTCACTGATGGAGAATGGCTGACACATTTGCAAATGTGCACTTTAAAAGTGTTTCTAAAATATGAGTTAATTTGACACTATATTAATATTATTAACAGGCAAATTAAGCAAATCAAAATATTGATATCCTGTAGAGGGTGTGAATGCAAATGTTATTTCCCACCTGTTTCTATATTCTTGTCTTGCCAATTATCTTTCCTCCTTCCCTGAAGGAGATGACTGCTTACCATAGGCATTAGGTACACCAAGTAATCTGCTCAAGCATCCAGTATTCATTCCCGATCCTTTTCTGACTGACACTTGCACACGTGTTTCAGTGAAGGGTCAGTACCGGGACCCCTTTTTGAGTCCTCAAACTGGGAAGTGGCCAGGCTATTGATAATTGTCATGCAAACTTGCATTATATCAGCTAACCTAGCAAAACCCAGGGACCAAACTCGAGATCTTTCTTGTCTATATAACTCACAAAAATAACCGATGAAGCCATCGAGGAAGCTCTAAAAACCACATTGTATGATGAACACACCAAGAGGAGCGGCACAATAGCACACTGGTTAGCACTGTTGCTTCACAGCTCCAGGGTCCCAGGTTCAATTCTAGCTTGGGTCATTGTCTGTGTGGGGTCTGCACATTCCCCCCATGTCTCTGTGGGTTTACTCCGGGTGCTCCGGTTTCCTCCCACAAGTCCCGAAAGACGTGCGGTTAGGTGAATTGGACATTCTGAATTCTCCCTCTGTGTACCCGAACATGCGCCGGAATGTGGTGACTAGGGGTTTTTCACAGTAACCTCATTTGCAGTGTTAATGTTAGCCTAATTGTGGCAATAAAGATGATTTTTTTAAAATTTGGAGAGTGACAAAGTGCTGTTTGCCTGTAGCTACTATTCTACACAGAGAAGTGTGGTGATGTGCATCAATGTAAATGCATGTAGGCTAGTTAGACACTAGAGGGAGCACCAGTGACATCACACACACACACCCAACCAATAGATCAGTTAGATAGGACATGACCAATGGACATTCACGATACACAGAGGTGACACCACCACAGGAGGGCATCACATCAACCCATATATAAAGGCCACCACACATATGATCTGCCTCTTTCCAGTGGAGACAGTCAGTGAGTAGAGACACAGGGTTGATTCAATATTACACCCACCACGTGGATTGCAGCAACTGGTTAGTCAGTCTGGGTAGCCATAGTAGGATTAGCAGTAGTGTCGAACCCGAGTAATAGAAGTGTAAACAGTTTAATAAACGTGTTGAAGTTATCTCCACGTCTGAACCTTCCTTTGTCAAGTGCACCACAAGGAAGTCGCTTATGTTACACCTAGAACATAACAAATCAAGAAGTATTATTTATTTAATTATACCCCCCCCCCCCCCAAACCCTTTCAATTGTTTGTTCCCTGTTTTCATAAAGGTGCTGCCTCTTCCATAAATGTCTCATTTTCATATGTAAGCCTAAACAGAGAGTGGAGGGCATCACAACTGAGTCGAATCTTGACCTCTCTCAAAATATACAAATATGTACCTTTCCATCAAAAAATCACTGGAAACAATTCTGACTAACTTTATCACCCCAACCCAGAGGCATTGTGACCAACTTTAGGAACATAATCTTTGTTCTGGCTGAGATTACCTAACCCTTTACTGGCTGATTATTAAACCTGGGATCTGATGCTCTGCATAGCTTTGAATCATAACATCAAGTGAAATTACCAATTAAGACTGTCTTTAATGCTAAAAAATTCTCCAAGCAGGGAATTGAATTTGTAGTAAGAACCTGAGGGTGGATTTATTTTAGTAAAGGGTTGACGATCTGGAGAAGATATATTTCTTAAAATTATGATATTCCAAATACTAACACACCGAAATGATCCTAGCCCATGGTAATATAGTGGCTATGGTACTGTGCTACTAACTCAGAAGGCACGAGTTCAAATCATCAAAAATATTTGAGAAAGCTGTTGGAATTGCATAAAACAAATTGTTTCATTAATATTTTTCAGTCTAGCCTCCACAATGTAGTTAATTTTTAAACTTACTCAAAAATGGTCTGGCATGCCACTTAGAACAAAGAACAGTACAGCACAGGGACAGGCCCGTTAGCCTTCACGCCAGTGCCGATCATGATGCCTATCTAAACTAAAACCTTCTGCAATTCCAGGGTCCGTATCCCTCTATTCCCATCCTATTCATGTATTCGTCAAGATCCGCTTCAACGTCGGCATCTTATTTGCTTCCACCATCTCTGGTGGCAGCACATTCCACGCATTCACCACCCTGTGTGTAAAAAACCTGCCTCGCACATCTCCTCTAAACTTTCCGCTTTGCACCGTAAACCTATGTCCCCTAGTAATTGACTTTTCTACCTGGGAAAAAGCGTCCAACTATCCACTCTGTCCATGTCACTTATAATTTTGTAAATCTCTATCAGGTTTCCCCTCAACCTCTGTTGTTCCAGTGAAACAATCCAGTTTATTCAACCTCGCCTCACATCTAACCCAGACCAGGCAACATTTCGATAAACCTGTTCTGTATCCTCTCCAAAGCATCCACATCCTTCTGGTAGTGTTGCTGTAGAATCTAACAGGAAAAACAAGACGTACGCACAGAAGGGTAGAAAAGGACAAAAGGTTTATTATGGTATATAGAAGTAACAAAACTAGGACTCCGCTCCCTGGAGGACCACCTTCCCTGACCTGCACCCAGGTCAGGGTTTTTATACTGAGTGGGTCCCTCATTTTTAGGGGAAGCCCTGCCCCTAATTATCGGGGACCTCATAATCAGCTGTGTGTGTGTGTGTATGGGGGGGGGGGGGGGGGGGGGGGGGGGGAGGGGAGAAGAGAGAGAGCGAGAGAGAGAGAGATCGTACAGAGCACAGTGCTTGGACCCAAAGAGATCACCTCCCACAAGTCTGGAGAAACATCCATATCTACAGGCCGAGGCCCTCTTACTCGTTTGGGGAGCGGCTGACAGTTCGGCGTTGATGAGATGTCTCCGGAAGGCGTGTAATGCACTGGTGACCGACATTTTTGAGAGGAGCACCGAGGGGAAAGTGGAGCAGCTGGCAATGGTGCCGGGGTTGAAGGCGGCTGGATGACTACAGCAGGCGGGCCTGTGTCCATGTCCGAATCAGTGTCAAGAGTCTTCTGATCAAGTGTCTGGCATCTCGGCTTCCTGGGCTTCAACTGGCTGTAGCGATGGCGATTGGCGTGGTGACCTAGGCAGCGATGGGGACCTCAGGCAGACCTAGACTGGCGCATTTGGAGCCTTTCAGGAGGCTCCCGCATGAGGCAGTGAATGTGATCCAGGTGGTGCTGGCTTCACGTCCGTGTCCAGCCCGAACAGGAAACTGGACCAGTTGTCATGATTACTACTCCAGGGTCCCATGTGGTGCCAGCTCTGAAATTGCGCACGTACAGCGACCCTGGCTTGAAGTAGCACAGCTGTGAGCGTTGACCAGTGTCTATCTTGGAGTGGTCCTGTCGCTGACGGATCTGAGCACCAATGTCTGGAATAACGAGACTGAGTTGGGTCCTGAACCGACATCCTATTAGCAACTCTGCTGGTGCCATGAGAGGCCGTCTGATATCTGAAGAGAAAATGGACCAGTTGCCAGATCCCAAGACCCTGTGGCTAGTTTTGTCAATGCACTTTTGAAGGTTTGGACGCTTACTCGGCCAACTGATCGAGGCTGGGTGATACGGGGTGGTCCCCGAACTACGTGAATGCCTAGAACCACATCTAGAACCACTTCAATTTGCATACTGCCGCAACTGATCTACAGTGGACACTATCTCCCTGGCTCTACTCTCATCCCTGCGCATCACGACAACAAGGACTCCTACATCGGACTCCTATTTATTGACTGCAGCTCCGTCTTCAACACCATAATCCCAGCCAAGCTCATATCAAAGATCCAAAACCTAGGACTTGGCTCCTCACTCTGCAACTGGATCCTCGATATTCTGACCCATAAACCACAATCCAAGATAGCCTTCAATACCAGGGCCCCTCAAAGCTACGTACTTAGCCCCCTACTATACTCCCTATACACACACGACTGCGTGGCAAAATTTGGCTCCAACTCCATCTACAAGTTTGGTGACGACATGACCGTAGTAGGTCAGATCTTGAACAACGATGTGTCTGAATACAGGAGGGAGATAGAGAACCTAGTGGAGTGGTGCAACGACAACAATCTCTCCCTCAATGTCAGCAAAACGAAACAGCTGGTCATTGACTTCAGGAAGCAAAGCATCATACACAGCCCTGTTTGCATCAATGGGGCCGAGGTGGAGATGGTTGACAGCTTCAAATTCCAAGGTGTACACATCACCAACAACCTGTCCTGGTCCACCCACGTCGGCACTATGACCAAGAAAGCACAACAGCGGCAATACTTTCTCAGGAAATTCGGCATGTCATATTGACTCTTCCCAACTTTTACAGATGCACCACAGAAAACATCCTATCTGGCTGCATCACAGCCTGGTATTGCAACTGCTCGACCCAAGATCGCAAGAAACGTCAGAGTCGTAAACCTAGCCCAGTCCATCACGCAAACCTGCCTCCCATCCATTGACTGTCTACACCTCCCGTTGCCTGGGGAAAGCGGGCAGCATAATCAAATACCCCTCCCACCCGGCTTACTAACTCTTCCAACTTCTTCCATCAGCAGGAGATACAAAAGTCTGAGAACCCGCACTAACAGATTCAAAAACAGCTTCTTCCCTGCTGTTACCAGACTCCTAAACAACCCTCTTATGGACTGACACATCACACATCTTCTCTACTGAGTAGTACTACACTCCTGTACAATAATGATAATAATCTTTATTGTCACAAGTAGGCTTACATTAACACTGCAATGAAGTTACTGTGAAAAGAACCTAGTCGCCACATTCCAGCACCTGTTTGAGTACACGGAGAGAGAATTCAGAATATTCAAATTACGTAACAGCATGTCTTTTGGGACTTGTGGGAGGAAACTGGAGCACATGGAGGAAACCCATGCAGACACGGGAAAAATATGCAGACTCCACACAGATAATGACCCAAGCCGTGAATTAAACTTGGGACCCTGGCGCTGTGAAGCAACAGTGCTAATCAATGTGCTACCATGCTTCACCCGATGCCTGTGCTTTTGTATGTACATTGTGTATTTTATGTTAGCCCTATGTATTTTCGTTTCATGTACGGAATGATCTGTCTGAGCTGCACGCAGAATAATACATTTCACTATACCTTGGTATACGTGACAATAAACAAATCCAATCCAGTCCAAACATGCCGAATTCTGTTCGAGGCCATGAACGACCCAAACTCCTTCCTGGTGAACGTTGTTCCGTTGTCCGACACCAACACTTTGGGTATTCCATGGGTGCCGAATGTGTGCCGCAGCCTATCCATGGTTGTCTTTGTGGTCTTATTTGGCACCTTGTGGACCTCAAGCCACTTCAAGTGCGCGTCTACCATAATGATGAATGTTGCCCCCTGAAATTGGCCTGCGAAGTCCATGTGGATGCGGAACCAAGGTTTTCCCGGCCATTCCCAAGGGTGCATTGCAAAGCCAGTGGGGCCTTCTGGTTCTCCTGGAAATGGCCGCCGCGCTGGGCCACCTTCCCAGTGTCCGAGTCTATCCCGGACCACGAAACCTAGCTGTGGGCAAGCATCTTCATCTTGGATACTCCCGGGTGTCCACTGTGGAGGTCTTGCAGTAAGAGCACATGACCATGTTCCAGGACGACCACCTAGGTCCCCCACAAAAATACGCCATCCTCTATGCTCAGCTCCAGGAGCTTCGTCGTATAGACCGCAGATTGTTGGGCAAAACTCTGTGCTCGCCCCCACTAGACCATGTGCCGGACCCGAGATAGCGGTGTGTCCGTCTGGGTCCACTCTTTTATGTGAGCCGCCGTGACCGGCAATGAAACCATGAAGTGTAGGGCCACGACTACGTCTGTGGCTGAAGCGGGTGCAGGCTGTCTCATGGAGAAGGGGAGGCGGCTCAATGCGTCAGCATGTGGGATCGGTGTTCCAGTGTGTACTCGCACTCTGCTAGGAGTAACCCAAGTGCAACCCTGGCGGACGCGATCAGGGGAAATCACTCGATCCTCTTTGAATAGCCCAAGTAAAAGTTTTTGGTCAGTATAGACCATAAATGCACTGAGTGCTGAATTTGGTGATTTTTGAGTGCGATAGTGAGAGTTTGGTGACCGAGGGAGTATAAGGCTTCATTTTTATCTAAAGTTTAGTCTTTCTTTTATTTAGTTAATTAACTTAAAAGTTGCTGTTTGGTTTAGAAGAAGGTGAATTTTCAATCAGCTTTAAACAGGCTTCTACTTGTAGGCACTTGCAGCTGGAGCTTGTTAATTAGTTAATTGGATTAGGCCAGTTTTCAGAGGCTAGATTCACAGTATAAAAGTGATCCCCTACAGTGCAGACTTTGTTTGCACTGAGTGCTGAATTTGGTGCTTTTTGAGTGCTATAGTAAGAGTTTGGTGACCGAGGGAGTGCTGAATTTGGTGCTTTTTGAGTGCAATAGTGAGAGTTTGGTGACCGAGGGAGTGCTGAATTTGGTGCTTTTTGAGTGCAATAGTGAGAGTTTGGTGACTGAGGGAGTGCTGAATTTGGTGCTTTTTGAGTGCGATAGTGAGAGTTTGGTGACTGAGGGAGTTAGGTGAGGAGGGAGTAAGGTGCTCCTTTCATTTTGTTTCCGACATTTCCGCAAAGAGTGCGAAGAGAGCCAGGAGTTTACAGGAAGTGTAGCTGACTGGGAGCAGAGTCGGAGGGCGGAGATCTAGTTAGTCCACACAGCAGCTATATTCTGTAAGGTAAGAGGGGATGGAGGCTAGGCCAGTTACATGCTCCTCCTGTAGGATGTGGGTGGTGAGGGATACCACCGGTGTCCCCACTGACTATACCTGCGGGAAGTGCACCCAACTTCAGCTCCTCAAAGACCGTGTTAGGGAACTGGAGCTGAAGCTGGATGAACTTCGGATCATCCGGGAGGCAGAGGGGGTGATTGAGAAGAGTTACAGGGAGGTAACCACACCCAAGGTACAGGACAAGAATAGCTGGGTTACAGTCAGGGGGAAAAAAACAAACAGGCAGACAGTGCAGGGATCCCTCGTGGCCGTTCCCCTTCAAAACAAGTATACCGTTTTGGATGCTGTTGGGGGAGATGACCTACCGGGGGAAGGCCCTAGCGGCCAGGTCTCTGGCACTGAGTCTGGCTCTGGGGCTCAGAAGGGAAGGGGGGAGAATAGAAAAGCAATAGTTGTAGGAGATTCAATGGTTAGGGGAATAGATAGGAGATTCTGTGGTCGCGAGCGAGACTCCCGGAAGGTATGTTGCCTCCCGGGTGCCAGGGCCAGGGATGTCTCGGATCGTGTCTTCAGGATCCTTAAGGGGGAGGGGGAGCAGCCAGAAGTCGTGGTGCACATTGGTACCAACGACATAGGTAGGAAAAGGGGTGTGGAGGTAATAAACAAGTTTAGGGAGTTAGGCTGGAAGTTGAAAGCCAGGACAGACAGAGTTGTCATCTCTGGTTTGTTGCCGGTGCCACGTGATAGCGAGGCTAGGAATAGAGAGAGAGTGCAGTTGAACACGTGGCTGCAGGAATGGTGTAGGAGGGAGGGCTTCAGGTATTTGGATAATTGGAGCGCATTCTGGGGAAGGTGGGACCTGTACAAGCAGGACGGGTTGCACCTGAACCAGAGGGGCACCAATATCCTGGGAGGGAGGTTTGCTAGTACTCTTCGGGAGGGTTTAAACTAATTTGGCAGGGGAATGGGAACCGGATTTGTAGTCCAGCAACTAAGGTAGCCGATATTCAGGACGCCAAAGCTTGTAATGAGGCAGTGGGGAAGGGAACACTGACAAAGGAGAGTATTTGCAGGCACGGAGATGGGTTGAAGTGTGTATACTTCAACGCAAGAAGCATCAGGAATAAGGTGGGTGAACTTAAGGCATGGATCGGTACTTGGGACTACGATGTGGTGGCCATCACGGAAACTTGGATAGAAGAGGGGCAGAAATGGTTGTTGGAGGTCCCTGGTTATAGATGTTTCAATAAGATTAGGGAGGGTGGTAAAAGAGGTGGGGGGGTGGCATTATTAATTAGAGATAGTATAACAGCTGCAGAAAGGCAGTTTGAGGAGTATCACCCTATTGAGGTAGTATGGGTTGAAGTCAGAAATAGGAAAGGAGCAGTCACCTTGTTAGGAGTTTTCTATAGGCCCCCCAATAGTAGCAGAGATGTGGAGGAACAGATTGGGAAACAGATTTTGGAAAGGTGCAGAAGTCATAGGGTAGTAGTCATGGGCGACTTTAACTTCCCAAATATTGAGTGGACACTCTTTAGATCAAATAGTTTGGATGGGGTGGTGTTTGTGCAGTGTGTCCAGGAAGCTTTTCTAACACAGTATGTAGATTGTCCAACCAGAGGAGGGGCAATATTGGATTTAGTACTGGGTAATGAACCAGGACAAGTGATAGATTTGTTAGTGGGGGAGCATTTTGGAGATAGTGACCACAATTCTGTGACTTTCACTTTAGTAATGGAGAGGGATAGGTACGTGCAACAGGGCAAGGTTTACAATTGGGGGAAGGGTAAATACGATGTTGTCAGACAAGAATTGAAGTGCATAAGTTGGGAACATAGGCTGGCAGGGAAGGACACAAGTGAAATGTGGAACTTGTTCAAGGAACAGGTGCTACGTGTCCTTGATATGTATGTCCCTGTCAGGCAGGGAAGAGATGGTCGAGTGAGGGAACCATGGTTGACAAGAGAGGTTGAATGTCTTGTTAAGAGGAAAAAGGTGACTTATGTAAGGCTGAGGAAACAAGGTTCAGACAGGGCATTGGAGGGATACAAGATAGCCAGGAGGGAACTGAAGAAAGGGATTAGGAGAGCTAAGAGAGGGCATGAACAATCTTTGGCGGGTAGGATCAAGGAAAACCCCAAGGCCTTTTACACATATGTGAGAAATATGAGAATGACTAGAGCGAGGGTAGGTCCGATCAAGGACGGTAGCGGGAGATTGTGTATTGAGTCTGAAGAGATAGGAGAGGTCTTGAATGAGTACTTTTCTTCTGTATTTACAAATGAGAGGGGCGATATTGTTGGAGAGGACAGTGTGAAACAGATTGGTAAGCTCGAGGAAATACTTGTTAGGAAGGAAGATGTGTTGGGCATTTTGAAAAACTTGAGGATAGACAAGTCCCCCGGGCCTGACGGGATATATCCAAGGATTCTATGGGAAGCAAGAGATGAAATTGCAGAGCCGTTGGCAATTATCTTTTCGTCCTCACTGTCAACAGGGGTGGTACCAGGGGATTGGAGAGTGGCGAATGTCGTGCCCCTGTTCAAAAAAGGAACTAGGGATAACCCTGGGAATTACAGGCCAGTTAGTCTTACTTCGGTGGTAGGCAAAGTAATGGAAAGGGTACTGAAGGATAGGATTTCTGAGCATCTGGAAAGACACTGCTTGATTAGGGATAGTCAGCACGGATTTGTGAGGGGTAGGTCTTGCCTTACAAATCTTATTGAATTCTTTGAGGAGGTGACCAAGCATGTGGATGAAGGTAAAGCAGTGGATGTAGTGTACATGGATTTTAGTAAGGCATTTGATAAAGTTCCCCATGGTAGGCTTCTGCACAAAGTAAGGAGGCATGGGATAGTGGGAAATTTGGCCAGTTGGATAACGAACTGGCTAACCGATAGAAGTCAGAGAGTGGTGGTGGATGGCAAATATTCAGCCTGGATCCCAGTTACCAGTGGTGTACCGCAGGGATCAGTTCTGGGTCCTCTGCTGTTTGTGATTTTCATTAATGACTTGGATGAGGGAGTTGAAGGGTGGGTCAGTAAATTTGCAGACGATACGAAGATTGGTGGAGTTGTGGATAGTAAGGAGGGCTGTTGTCGGCTGCAAAGAGACATAGATAGGATGCAGAGCTGGGCTGAGAAGTGGCAGATGGAGTTTAACCCTGAAAAGTGTGAGGTTGTCCATTTTGGAAGGACAAATATGAATGCGGAATACAGGGTTAACGGTAGAGTTCTTGGCATTGTGGAGGAGCAGAGAGACCTTGGGGTCTATGTTCATACATCTTTGAAAGTTGCCACTCAAGTGGATAGAGCTGTGAAGAAGGCCTATGGTGTGCTCGCGTTCATTAACAGAGGGATTGAATTTAAGAGCCATGAGATAATGATGCAGCTGTACAAAACCTTGGTAAGGCCACATTTGGAGTACTGTGTACAGTTCTGGTCGCCTCATTTTAGGAAGGATGTGGAAGCTCTGGAAAAGGTGCAAAGAAGATTTACCAGGATGTTGCCTGGAATGGAGAGTAGGTCTTACGAGGAAAGGTTGAGGGTGCTAGGCCTTTTCTCATTAGAGCGGAGAAGGATGAGGGGCGACTTGATAGAGGTTTATAAGATGATCAGGGGAATAGATAGAGTAGACAGTCAGAGACTTTTTCCCCAGGTGGAACACACCGTTACAAGTGGACATAAATTTAAGGTGAAAGGTGGAAGATATAGGAGGGATATCAGAGGTAGGTTCTTTACCCAGAGAGTAGTGGGGGCATGGAATGCACTGCCTGTGGAAGTAGTTGAGTCGGAAACATTAGGGACCTTCAAGCAGCTGTTGGATAGGTACATGGATTACGGTAAAATGATATAGTGTAGATTTATTTGTTCTTAAGGGCAGCACGGTAGCATTGTGGATAGCACAATTGCTTCACAGATCCATGGTCCCAGGTTCGATTCCGGCTTGGGTCATTGTCTGTGCGGAGTCTGCACGTCCTCCCCGTGTCTGCGTGGGTTTCCTCCGGGTGCTCCGGTTTCCTCCCACAGTCCAAAGATGTGCGGGTTAGGTGAATTGGCCAATGATAAATTGCCCTTAATGTCCAAATTGCCCTTGGTGTTGGGTGGAGGTGTTGAGTTTGGGTAGGGTGCTCTTTCCAAGAGCTGGTGCAGACTCAAGGGGCCGAATGGCCTCCTTCTGCACTGTAAATTCAATGATAATCTATGATTAATCTAGGACAAAGGTTCGGCACAACATCGTGGGCCGAAGGGCCTGTTCTGTGCTGTATTTTCTATGTTCTATGTTCTATGTTCTAAATGCGTGGCCATAGCAGACTTGTGGAACTTCTTCACACCAAATACAACAGCCAGACCCCCACCCTCGATTTGGATATAGTTACGTTTAGCGTCGGCTAGTGTGCGCGATGCGAAAGTTGTCGGCTGCTCGACCCGTTGGGAACGGCTCCTACACCATAAGGGGAAGCATTGCACGTGAGAAGTGTTTTTTCTGGGTCGAAGTGTGCAGCAGCTTCTCAGATGACAACTGCTGCTTGGCCTCTTGGAATCCTTCTGATGTGGGGGGTTGCATTCCCACTGGTGTCCTTTCATTAAACAATTGGTGGAGCGGGCTAACCAACATTGCCAAGAAGGGATGAACTTACCGTAGTAGTTGAGTCCTAAAAAGGAGTGTTTGGTTGTGCCTTGTGGGATAGGACCTGCCGGATGGCCCGCACCACGTCTTTAGGGCAGCACGGTAGCACTGTGGTTAGCACAGTTCCTTCACAGCTCCAGGGTCCCAGGTTCAATTCCCGGCTTGGGTCACTTGTCTGTGCGGAGTCTGCATGGTCTCCGTGTGTCTGCATGGGTTTCCTCCGGGTGCTCCGGTTTCCTCCCACAGTCCAAAGATGTGCAGGTTAGGTGGATTGGCCATGATAAATTGCCCTTAAGTGTCCAAAAAGGTTGGGTAGGGTTATTGGGTTAGGGTAGACGTGTGGGCTTAAGTGGGGTGATGGTACAGGCTCGATGGGCCGAATGGCCTTCTTCGGCACTGTAATTTCTATGATTCTATGATTCCCCCAGGTGAAGCTTTCTCCTGTCAATCCGGTACCCTAACTAGGTGACTGTGAGGCGTTAAAAACGCACTTCTCACTGCAGAGGCAGACACCGACTTGTTCAAAACACCAGAGGACTTTGGCCCGGTTCTCCTAATGTTCTTTGCCCGGGACCCCAGTGATGAATACGTCATCCAGGTATACAGCCTCTGGTTGGGCCCCGCAGGATGTTTTCCATCACGCGTTGGAAAATCGCACATGGCCAATGAAACCCCGAAGGCAGTCGGATGTATTCGTATAACCCTCTGTGGTTGCTAACTTTAACGTTCCTCCGAGAGTCAGGATCCATAACCAGCTGTAGGTACGTGTGGTTCATGCCAAGATCCGTGAACGTTGTCGCTGGGTTTGGAATAAAGATCCTCGATGGATGGGACTGGGTAATGGTCAAGGCGTGAAACCCGGTTCACTGTCATCTTGTAGTCTCCACAGACGTATGGACCCGTTGGGTTTTAGCACCGGGACCACTCGCGCAGCCCAATCGGTGAAGTGGACGGAGAGGATAATGCCCAAGTGTTCCAAAAGATCCAGCTCTGTGTCGAGCTGTGGCCGCAGAGCGTACGACACTCATCCACAATGATTTCGGCCATTGCGCCTTTTATCGTCCCGAGGCCTTTAGCGAAAACTCCTGGAAACTTGGCAGGCACTCCCTCTGGGTTATGGGGGTACATACGGCAGATGCGTTGCCAGTCCAACTTCAGGTCGCATAGCCAATTGCAGCAGAGTAAGCTGGGTCCTCCTCCGTAGACTACCACCAAGGGCAAACATGCCGATTGGTCCCCGTCTGTCACAGTCAACTGTGATGCCTTCAATGGCCAAAGGCTGTCCAGTGTATGTAGCCAATCGGGCACCCGTGTCCTGAAGATCCAAGGTCTAGAGACTGGACTTGATCACGAATGTCCAGCGTCTGACCACGAGACAGCCGCTTCAGTATCGAGCTCCATTTCAGTGGGGTGTCTATTCACCTTTAATGCAATCTGGATGGTTGCGACCCTGGGGGCTATAACGCAGTTATCATCCTCTTGGTCTTCAACATAGTAAGCTTGGCCTATGGGGGTTATTTGCGGCGTCCAGCCCGCGACTTGTGGCCGCCATCTTGCTGCTCCAGTTCAGGGAAATCATACCGGTTGCGCCCGGGTGCCCCACAGCGATGGCCTTGGGTCCCTTGGTTGGTCGCACTTTGTGAAGTTCGCGCCTTTCGGGCCTGGGAGCAGTCGCTTCGGCAACTGAGGTTCAGGACCGACAGACCCTGCAACTCTTGGACCGTGTCCTCCGCGTTCTTCCAGGAACTGCCGATGTCCACTGGAGTTTCCTTTGGGTATATGCGTCTCGGAGTCCACAAGCGGAACGGATTCAGACAGCGCGGTCCCGAACTCACGTGAGGCGGTGAGCGTTCTTAAGTGCATCAAAAATTCACAATATTATTCTCCTTGGGCCGGCGAAGCCGTGTAAAAGCAGAACTGGTAGACCATTATCGGGGGCTGCGGGTTAACATGCGCCTCGACCAGGGCCACCAATGTGGTGAGGTTTGGAATTCATCCTGTACGGGCGTGTGCGGCTTTTGATGAGCGCATAGTTGGGTCCCCCAACTGCAGTCCGCAGGATAACGGTCATCCCCAATGATTGCATTTGATTGAAAAACATACGGCACCCGCTCTACATACTGGGTCCAGTCATCAGTACCAGGATTGAATGGGTTGCTGGTATAAAGCACGGTGGCTGTTGCAGCTCCACTTCACCCTCATCGCCAGTATAGAATCCGACGGGAGAAACGCACGGTAGGATAGAAACGAACAAAAAATTTATTACGTTCACAAATAACAAAACTACAATTCTCCCTGAAGGGCCACCTTCCCTGACCTTCACCCAGGTTAGGGTTTTTATGCCGAGTGGTTACCGCTTGTTTAGGGGAAACCTACCCCCAATTACCGGGAGCTCATACTCACCTGTGTAAGGGGGCATCACATAGAGCACAATCCTTGACCCCCAAAGGGGTCATAACAGTGGCGACCAAAATTGTATGCAATATTCCAAGCGTGGCCTAACACTTGTGGGCACAGTGGTTAGCACAGTGCATTCACAGCACCAGGGTCCCAGGTTTGATTCCCGGCTTGGGTCACTGTCTGTGCGGAGTCTGCACGTTCTCCCTGTGTCAGCATGGGTTTCCTCCAGGTGCTCCGGTTTCCTCACAACAGTCCAAAGATGTGCAGGTTAGGTGGATTGGCCATGCTAAATTGCCATTAGCATCCGAAAAGGTAAGGTGGGGTGACTGGGATAGGGCGGACGTGTGGGCTTAGGTAGGGTGATCTTTCCAAGGGCCGGTGCAGACTCGAAGAGCCGAATGGCCTCCTTCTGCACTGTAAATTCTATGATTCTAACGAAGGTTCTGCACAGCTGCAGCATGACTTGCCAATTTTTATACTCAATGCCCCAACCAATGTAGGAAAGCATGCCATATGCCTTCTTGACTACCTTACCATCTGCTTTGCCACTTTCAGTGATCTGTGGACCTGTAAGCCCAGGTCTCTCTGCCTGTCAATACTCCTAAGGGTTCTGCCATTTACTGCATAATTCCTACCTATTAGACTTTCCAAAGTGCATTATCTCACAATTATCCGGATTAAACTCCATCTGCCATTTCTCTGCCCAAGTCTCCAACCGATCTATGTCCTGCTGTATTCTCTCACAATTCTCTTCACTATCTGCAACTCCACCAATCTTACTGCCACCTGGAAACTTACTAATCAGACCAGCTACATTTTCCTCCAAATCATTTACATATTCTCCAAACAAAGGTCCCAGCACTGATCCCTGCAAAACACCACAAGTCACAGTCTTCCATTCAGAAAATCACCGTCCACTGCTACCCTCAGTCTTCTATGACCGAGCCAGTTCTGTGTCCATCTTGCCGGCTCACCTCTGATCCCGAGTGACTTCACCTTTTGTATCAGTCTGCCACGAGGGACCCTTGTCAAAGGTTTTACTGAAGTCCATGTAGACATCCACTGCCCTTCCTTCATCGCTCATCTCAGTCACTTCCTTAAAAAACTCGATCAAGTTAGTGAGGCAAGACCTCCCCTTCACAAAACCATGCCGCCTATCGCTGATAAGTCCATTGTTTCCAAATGCGAGTAAATCCTGTCCTAAGAATCTTGTCCAATAATTTCCCTACCACTGACATAAGGCTCACCAGCCTGTAATTTCCTGAATTATCCTTGCTACCCTTTTTAAACAAAGAAACAACATTGGCTATTCTCCAGTCCTCTGGGACTTCACCTGGAGCCAATGTGAATACAAGATTGTTGTCAAGGCCCCAGCAATTTCCTCCCTTGCCTCCCTCAGTATTTTCTGGGATAGATCCCATCAGGCCCTGGGGACTTATCTACCTTAATGCTTTTTAAAATGCCCAACACCTCCTCTTTTTTGATATCGACGTGACCCAGACTATCTGCACACCCTTCCCGAGACTCATAATCCACCAAGTCCTTCTCTTTGGTGAGCACTGATGCAAAGTACTCATTTAGTACCTCACCCATTTCCTCTGGCTCCACGCATAGATTTCCTCCTCTATCCTGGAGTGGGCCAACCCTTTCCCAGGCTATCCTCTTGCTCTTTATATACGTATAAAATGCCTTGGGATTATCCTTAATCCAAGAATTTTTCATGACCGCGTTTAGCCCTCCTGACTCTTTGCTTAAGTTCCTTCTTACTTTCTTTATATTTTTCAAGAAAGAGCTTCATCTGTTCTCAGCCTTCTAGACCTTACGAATACTTCCTTTTCCTTTTTCACGAGGCTCACAATATCCCTCGTTATCCAAGGTTCCTGAAACTTGCCATCCTTGATATCCTTCATCCTCACAGGAACTCTAATTCTAATCAACATACTTTTGAAAGACTCCCACATGTCAAAAGTTGATTTACCCTCAAACAGCAGCCCCCAATCTAAATTCTTCAGTTCCTGCTTAATACTGTTGCAGTTAGCCTTTCCCCAATTTAGCAGCTTCACCGAGGACTACTCTTATCCTTATTCACAAATATCTTAAAACGTAGGGAATTATGGTCACTGTTCCCGAAATGCTCCCCTCCGGAAACTTCAACCATCTGGCCAGGCTCAGAAATAAGAAATAACCACTACAAGCTCGGCAGGCAACAGTTCAAGAAGGCAGACCACATTCCTGAGGTAACTGGTGATGGACGATCAATGCAGCATTTCTATATTCTGAGAAAATATTATTTTACCTCATACCAATCAAGTATCACCGCTGCTTGGAAAAGCATTCGAATACTATTGGCCGTTATAGTTCACCTTTGTATAACTCACTTCTTACCAGCATTAGCTTGTCTGGAATTAATAAGTTGCTCAAGTAAATCATCCGGAATAGGAGACCCATCTTTATAATGACGTGACATTCTCTTGAGTGGTTCCTTCTCCCAAACCCAGTTCTCTAACATCTGGGAAGGGGCCTCCACAAAATCTGTCTCCACATTAGTTCCACTGAACATGGCAAAATCAGCCTGCAAAATAAACAGAGTTATCAACATGTTAAATTATGTTTCTTTTGAAAAAATATTTTTATTCTCCTCCTTTCACATTTTCTCCCAAATTTACACACAATAAACAATAATCAGTAACAAATGTAATGTCAATCCCCATATCAATAACACGATCCCATTCTCCCACCAAACATTAGCCCGCATGTTAAGATAAACAAATGACAAAAAAGAATCAGGAATCACCCGTAGTGACCATTAACACATACAGTCCATCTCCCCATAACCCTCCCAGCACCCCCACCCCCAATTTTCGATGTAATCCAATTCTCGAAAGTGCATAATGAATAACGCCCTTGAATTGTAGAACCCCTTCATCCTTCCCCTCAGTTCAAATTTGACCTTTTCAAGCGTCAAGAATTCCAGCAGGTCCACCTGCCACGCCAGGGCACAGGGTGGAGAGGTTGATCTCCACCCTAACAGGATCCGCCTTTGGGCGATAAACGAAGCGAAGGCTACAACATCTGCCTCCGTGCCCGTTTCCAACCCCGGCTGGTCCGACACCCCGAATATGCCCTCTGGAGGGCCCTGGTCCAGTTTACACCACTTTAGAGATTATCCTAAAAATCTCCTTCCAGTAATTCTCCAGCTTTCGACAGGACCAAAACATATGAACGTGGTTTGCGGGGAACCCTCCCCACAACGTTCACACACATCATCTACCCCCTCAAAGAGCCAACTCATCCTCGCCCTTGTAAGATCTATACACCACCTTCAGCTCTATCAGCCCCGACCGCGCACACAAAGAGGAGGCGTTCACCCTCCGGAGCACCTCACACCAGAACCCCTCCTCCATAACCTCTCCCAACTCTTCCTGCCACTTTGCCTTGATCCCTTCCAGTGGCGCCTTCTCCTCCTCCAAAGCAGCCCGGTGAACCGTCGATACTACCCCATTCTCTAGTCCCCATCGTCAGCACCACCTCCAGCATTGTGGAAGCTGGCTCTACTGGGAAGCTCTGTATCTCCTTTCTGGTAAAGTCTCGAACCTGCATGTATCTAAAGATTTCCCCCTGCTCCAACCCGTGTTAAATAATGTTGGATTCTGAAATAGTTTATAGAACAACACTACATTTAAAAAAATATTTAAAGTGAAAATAGCTTGAAACAAATAAACAAAACAAGCAAGCTTTGGAACAATGAACCCAGATATCGAACAGATATCTCGGCAGATAGTCTAGAAGGTGGTATTCACAATGTCACTTTTTATTTTTGAACTTACATAATGGTATTGTTTCGGAGGCTTTGCTGATGCATTTAGAGCAATGTTTTTCAAACTTTTTTCTAGGGACCCATTTTTACCAACTGGCCAACGTTCGCAGCCCACGCCGGCCGACCTTCACGACCCACGCTGGCCGACCTTCGCGGCCCACGCCGGCCGACCTTCGCAGCCCACGCTGGCCGACCTTCGTGAACCACGCCGGCCGACCTTCGCGACCCACGCCGGCCGACCTTCGCGACCCACCATTTTCTCTTACCTTGTTTGTTGCTGACAAAAATGGAGGAATGGTTTAGGGATCCTTTGGCCCCAATGGTCCCTTTGGCTCCCTGAACTTGAAAAAAAAAAGACTGCGACCATATAAAAAAAAATTTGGCCACACTACGCTTGCGTGTCCGATCATCGGTGCGCAATCGCATAGTTTTGCGCATGCGCACCGATGATCGGGCACGCATGCGCAGTGCGGCCAAATTTTATAAATCTGTTCCTGGCCATTTTGAAGGCCGCTTGCAGCTGGCATTATTAAAAGCCAGCTGCTGCGGATTTGCACGATTGGGAGCGCCGCGACGGACTACTCCTCGACCCTCCCGACACCCGCCCGCGACCCACCTGCGGGTCGCGCCCCTGAGTTTGACAATGCCTGATTTAGAGGTTGTTCAGTTTCTCACTTCACAGAATGTTCCCATTTTGGGGGAGATGATTCCTCCTCGATTAAAGCTTGAGCCTACGATCCCATCCGTCAGAGTCGCACATGTCTGGTAGCCCTCACTTGATCAGACAAAGATAGGTGATGCCACATGGTTCAAATGCAAACAGCAACTGCCCCAACTCTTCCGTTGAGCAGAGAAGCAAAGCATTTATGATAACACTCAAATTGGAGGTACCATCCCACTGGACAGAAGTTACTAGGTGCTAATATAACCAAAACTAACCACACAGCTACCACTGTCCTACAGAAACAGCTAAAAATGGAGGACAGATGAAGAAGGACTTGCATTTATACATTCAATATGCAAATTAATGCATCATCCCAAAATACTTTACAAAAAATGGAATTTTGTTCCCCAACTGCAATCACCGTTAACATGACAGCAATTCTGGACTTCCGGTGGCAGCCATGGAGTGAGAAGTCACACGTTTGGTGATTCCCGCTCAAGGTGGATTCCTTCAGTCTTTCCCCCGCCCGAAGGGCAAAGTATTTGAGGGCAAAAGGTGCAGAAGTGCTTGGGGAAGGTAGTACTCTTCTTGTGTGGCTGGTGGATGGATCTACGGACAAGCAGTGGTGGAAGGAGGAAAGAGCTGCTGGAGCGGGAGAGTCTTTGTGATGCACCACAGGAAAAGATGGCGGAAGGCAATGGGCTGTGCTGCCCGTCCAGTGGTCTACAGAGTTGGTAAGAGTTCTTGAACTACAACTTTCGGCAGCAAAGGAAAGAGGCCCTGGAAGACCTAGCTGAGGTGGTGGAGCCCTGAGATCTGGGATCGAGCGAGCGGAGCAGAGGCTGGAGTCCCAGGGCCTGGCAATCCAAGAGTGGAAGAGGCGGTGGGGGAGCACTTGGCCTTGTTGGTGGCTGAGGCACGAGTGATGCGGAAGAGCCAGAAAAAGCTGAGGGAGAAGGTGGTTGATTTGGAGAATGGCTCCAGAAGGCAAAACCTTAGGACTGTCGGGATGCTTGAAGGCATTGAAGGCGCGGAGGCCGCAGTGCATGTGACAAGGATGCTGGAGAAATTGACGAGGTCGAACAGGGCGCTGAGGAGGAGGCCGTAGGCGGGTCAGCCGCCGAGGGCGATAATAGTGCGGTTGCACAGGTTTCTGGACAAGGAGATAATATTTCAATGGGCGAGGCAAACCAGGAAATTTACCTAGGAAGGGAATGAGCTGAGGGTGTACCAGGACCTGGATGCGGAGCTGGCGAAGAGGAGGGCTGGGTTTAACCAGATTAAGGCTCCCCTCATGAAAAAGGGGTTGAGGTTTGGGGTATTGTACCCGGCCCACCTGTTTGTGACTTTCCAAAAGCCGCGAGCTTTATTTTGACATGCTGAGGGGACCATATTGCTAGCTGGGCGAGCTGGTTAATGGTAGTGAGGTGGGGGTTAGTCAGGAGGAAAGCGTGTGTGTGTGGGGAGGTGGGGTTTGGTTCTTTGTTTCTGGCGCAGTTGGGAAAAGATTGACGACGGTGGACATCCGAGGGCGGGCCTAGAGAGTTGCTCGACGCAGGCCGGCTCAAAAAGGGATATGGCTAATCGGCAGGGGAAGGGGGCAGGGAGCCCTCTGACCAGACTGGTCACATGGAATGTTGAATGGGCCAGTTAAATGGTCATGTGTGTTCACACATTTGAGGAGTTTAAAGGCGGACGGGCATTTTTGCTGGAGACTGAGAAAGGGATGGGTGGGGCAGGTTTTTAAATTCGGGGCTGGATAAGAGGACGAGGGGGGTGACGGTGTTGGTTAATAAGCGGGTTGCTTTAAAGTTGGGGGGTCCTGTGGCCGATCCCGGGAGGGGGGGGGATGAGTGATTTGTGATTGGCTGTGGAAAATTGAAGGGGATGATGGTGGTCCTGGTAAATGTCTATGCCCTGAATTGGGAAGATGTGGATTTTATGAGGCGGGTGTTGGGGTAAGATTCCGGACCTGGGCTTGCATCGGCTGCTGACACAGAGGGATATTAATACGGCCATAGATCTGACCTTGGACCGGTCGAGACCCAAGTCATCAACGGTGTCAGCAGGCTGAGGACGAAGGAGTTTTCATACTTCTCACATGTGCACCGGGTGTACTCCTGGATTGATTTTTTTTGTGCTAGACAAGACGTTGTTGGATAGGGTGGCCGACCCGGGGTATTCGGCAATTGTGGTTTCTGACCACGCGGCACACTGGGTGGATTTGTGTGTGGCCTGGGAGAGGGGAGGGCCCAGCGTCTGCAGTGAAGGTTGGATGCGGGGTTGTTGGCAGATGAGCAGATGTGTGAGTGGATATGGGCAGCCATTCGGGGCTACGTGGAGCTAAACAACACGGGGTCAAGCTGTAGATTTGGAGGGGGTGAATGGGGTGTTTGAGGCGTTTTATAGAAGGCTCGACAGGTCCGACCCCCAGCCGGGGAGGGGAGGGTGTCACGGTTCCTGGATGGGCTAGAGTTTCCCAAAGTAGAGGAGGGGTGGTTCAGGAACGGGGGCCCTTCTTGGGCTGAGGGAGGTGACAGAGAGTATAGGGTTGATGCAGGCAGGGAAGGCCACGGGGACAGATGGGTTCCCGATAGAGTTCTTTAAGAAGTTTGAGGCGGACCTGGGGCCACTCCTGGTGAGGGCATATAATGAAACAAGGGAGAGGGGGGAACTCCCCCTTACATTACTGCAGGCCTCCATCTCCCTGACTTTGAAAAGGGATAAGGATCCAAAGCAGTTCGATAATACCGCTCAATATCAGTATTGAACGTGGACATCAAGATGGTGGCGAAGGTGTTGGCATCACGGATTGAGGACCATGTCCCGGGAGCGATAGGCGAAAATCAAATAGGTTTTGTGAAGGGGAGGCAGTTGTCGGCGAATGTGAGGAGGCTACTCGATTTGGATTCAGGCAGGGGATTGTAGATTAGGTCCAGTTGCTGTAAAAGGCGCCAGTTGTGAGTGAGTTTGGGGTATTTCGGGTTGCATTGTGTGACGAGTCAGGGGTGCCTGCTCTGCCCGTTGCTTTTGGCTTGGTGATAGAGCCGCTGGAAATAGGTTGAGCGCATGTATGTGGACGACCTGCTACTGTATGTTTCCGACCCGGTTAGCATCGGAGGCATCATGAGATCCTAAGGGAATTTGTCCAGTTCGTGTGATACAAATTGAATATGGGAAAAAGCGAGGTGTTCCCAATTGAGACTAGAGGGCAGGAGAGGAGATTAGGGAGTATCCATTTAGGGTGATGAGGACGAGTTTTAGATATTTGGGCATCCAGGTGGAGCGGAACTGGGCGCAGTTGCACAAGCTGAACGTGGTTCGGTTGGTGGAGCAGGTGAGGGTGGACTTTAAGAGGTGGAATGTGCTGCGGCTGCCGCTGGCAGGACAGGTGCAGACAGTAAAAATAATGGTGCTGCCAAGGTTTATGTTTATGTTTCAGAACCTCCCAATCTTCGTCCCCAAGTCGTTTATTTAGGCAGGTCAATGGGTTGATCTCTGGATTTCTGTGGGCGGGAAAGACCCTGCAGGTTAGGAGGGCTTTCTTGGATTGGGGGCGAAGGGGGCAGTAGCTGGCTTTGCCAAATATGATGAATTACTACTGGGCGGCGAATATTGCTATGGTTAGAAATGGACCGGGGAAGAGGTCTGTGTGCGGACGGATGGAGACGGCTTCATGTAGATATGTGTTGTTTTGTTGTTACTGCTTTTATCGTTCTCACCGACCAGGTACTCTGTGAATCTGGTGGTGGTGTCGTTACTAAGGGTGTGGTGTCAGGGGCAGCAGTATCAGGGGCTGGTGGACGCCGATTTGTAATAACCATAGGTTTGCACCGGCAGGGCTGGATGCGAGGTTTCGCGGGTGGCGGTAGGCAAGGATTGAGTGCTTTGGCGATCTGTTTACAGGGGGCAAATTTGCGAAGTTGTAGGACCTGGAGGAAGATTATGAGTTGCCCAGGGGGAATGGCTATAGGTACCTGCAGGTTCAGAACTTTGTAAGGAGAGAGATGCAGTCCTTTCCTGGGCTGCCGCCCCTCGGGTTGCAGGGCAAGGTGCTAAGAACAAAATAATTTTAAGACTAGGGAGGTTATGCTGCAATTGTATAAGGTGTTAGTGAGGCCACACCTGGAGTATTGTGTTCAGTTTTGGTCTCCTTACTTGAGATGGGATGTACTGGCATTGGAGGGTGTGCAGAGGAGATTCACTGGGTTAATCCCAGAGCTGAAGGGGTTGGATTACGAGGAGAGATTGAGTAGACTGGGACTGTACTCGTTGGAATTTAGAAGGATGAGGGGGGATCTTATAGAAATATATAAAATTATGAACGGAATAGATAGGATAGATGTGGGCAGGTTGTTTCCACTGGCCGGTGAAAGCAGAACTAGGGGGCATAGCCTCAAAATAAGGGGAAGTAGATTTAGGACTGAGTTTAGGAGGAACTTCTTCACCCAAAGGGTTGTGAATCTATGGAATTCCTTGCCCAGTGAAGCAGTAGAGGCTCCTTCATTAAATATTCTTAAAAACAAATCTTTATTAAGAATTTTTAACAGAATTTTCAACCATATAAATGAACCCCCCCCCCCCCGCAAAAGAAGGAAAACCTTGCATAGCAAGACATAAACATGGCAAATCAATATGATACAGAACTTTGTACATTGGATTCCTCCCGTACATATCAGTTTTCCGGATCGTTTATGTTTTTCTTGCTCAGATGCCCTCCCGGAAAAACCCCCCTCCCTATCCCTCCCTCTTCCCCTCCCCCCCAGAAAGAGAAGTCCCCCCCTCCTCCCCCAGAAAGAGATGTCCCCCCTCCCCCCACGTTGCTGCTGCTGTCGACCGAACTCCATCTCACGCTCCGCGAGATAGTCTAGGAACGGTTGCCACCGCCTGGCGAACCCCTGCACAGACCCTCTCAAGGCAAACTTTATCCTTTCCAACTTGAGAAACCCTGCCATATCATTTATCCAGGCTTCCACACTAGGGGGCTTCGCATCTTTCCACACTAACAAGATCCTTCGCCGGGCTACCAGGGACGCAAAGGCCAGAATGCCGGCCTCTTTCGCCTCCTGCACTCGCGGCTCGTCCGCTACTCCAAATAGTGCTAGCCCCCAGCTTGGCTTGACCTGGACCTTCACCACCACTGTTCTCGCAACTCCCCCCCAGAACCCATCCAGTGCCGGGCATGACCACAACATATGGACATGGTTTGCCGGGCTTCCTGAGCACCTCTCACATCTGTCCTCCACCCCAAAGAACCTACTCAGCCTCGCCCCCGTCATATGCGCTCGAAGAACCACCTTAAATTGGATAAGGCTAAGCATGGCACACGAGGAAGAGGAATTAACCCTGCTTAGAGCATCAGCCCATAGCCCCTCCTAAATCTCCTCCCCCAGCTCCTCTTCCCATTTACCCTTCAGCTCCTCTACCAAAGCCTCCCCCTATTCTTTCATCTCCTGGTATATCGCCGACACCTTGCCCTCTCCGACCGATACGCCCAAAATCACCCTGTCTTGAATCCCCTGTGTTGGGAGCAGCGGGAATTCCCTCACCTGCCGCCTCACAAACGCCCTCACTTGCATGTACCTGAAGGCATTTCCCGGGAGTAGTCCAAATTTCTCCTCCAGCGCCCCTAAGCTCGCAAACGTCCCATCAATGAACAGGTCCCCCATTCTTCTAATCCCTGCCCGATGCCAGCTCTGAAACCCCCCGTCCATCCTTCCTGGGACAAACCAATGGTTATCCCCGATCGGGGACCACACCGAGGCTCCCATCGCGCCCCTATGTCGTCTCCACTGCCCCCAGATCTTTAGCGTCGCCGCCACCACTGGGCTCGTGGTGTACCTTGTCGGTGAGAGCGGCAGTGGTGCCGTCACCAGCGCCCCCAGGCTCGTTCCTTTGCAGGGCGCCATCTCCAACCTCTTCCACGCCGCCCCCTCTCCCTCCATCACCCACTTACGGATCACCGCCACGTTGGCTGCCCAGTAGTAGCCAACCAGATTCGGCAACGCCAACCCTCCTCTATCTCTGCTACGCTCCAGGAACCCCCTCCTTACCCTTGGGGGTCTTGCTTGCCCACACAAATCCCATAATGCTCCTGCTTACCCTCTTAAAAAAGGCCTTGGTAATCACAATTGGGAGGCATTGGAATACAAAAAGAAACTTCGGGAGGACCACCATTTTAATCGACTGTATCCTGCCCGCCAGCGAGAGTGGCAACATGTCCCACCTTTTAAAGTCCTCCTCCATCTGTTCCACCAGCCGCGTCAAATTAAGTTTGTGCAGTGCCCCCCAGCTCCTAGCTACCTGGATCCCCAAGTATCGAAAGCTCCTTTCCGCCCTCCTCAACGGTAGGTCGTCTATCCCTCTTCCCTGATCCCCCAGATGCACCACAAAGAGCTCACTCTTTCCCACATTGGGCTTATAGCCCGAGAAGTCCCCAAACTCCCTTAGGGTCTGCATGACCTTAACCATCCCCTCCACTGGATCCGCCACATACAGCAACAGGTTTTCTGCGTGCAGCGACACTCGATGTTCCTCTCCCCCTTTGACCACCCCCTTCCATTTCCCCGACTCCCTTAACGCCATGGCCAAAGGTTCAATTGCTAATGCAAACAGCAGAGGGGACAGGGGGCACCCCTGCCTCGTCCCTCGATACAGCCGGAAATACTCCGACCTCCGCCGGTTCGTGACCACACTCGCCACCGGGGCTCTATACAGGAGCTTAACCCAACTAATAAACCCTCCCCCGAACCCAAACCTCCTCAACACTTCCCAGAGATACTCCCACTCTACTCGGTCAAAGGCCTTCTCCGTGTCCATGGCTGCCACTATCTCCGCCTCTCCCTCCACCGATGGCATCATAATCACATTCAGTAGCCTCCGCACATTGGTGTCTAGCTGCCTGCCCTTTACAAATCCCGTCTGGTCCTCATGAATCACCCCCGGGACACAGTCCTCAATCCTCGTAGCTAACACTTTTGCCAACAACTTAGCAGCTACGTTGAGGAGCGAGATCGGCCTATACGACCCGCATTGCAGTGGGTTCTTATCCCACTTCAGAATCAAAGAGATCGTCGCCTCCGACATTGTCGGGGGCAGGGTCCCCCCCTCCCTTGCCTCATTGAAACTCTTTGCCAGCAACGGGGCTAACAGGTCTACATACTTTCTATAGAACTCCACCGGGAACCCATCTGGTCCCGGGGGGGGGCCTTCCCTGCCTGCATGCTCCCCAGTCCTTTAACCGGCTCCTCCACCCCAATTGGCGCTCCAGACCAGCCACCTCCTGCTCCTCCACCCTCGGGAACCTCAGTTGGTCCAAGAATCGTCGCATCCCCTCTTTTCCCCCTGGGGGCTGGGACCTATACAGCTCCTCGTAGAAGGCCTTGAATACCTCATTCACTTTCAGCGCACTCCGCACCGTAGTTCCCCTTCCATCCTTGACTCCACCTATTTCCCTCTCTGCCATCCTCTTACGGAGCTGATGTGCCAGCATCCGGCTCGCCTTCTCCCCATATTCATACATCGCCCCTGTGCCTTCCTCCACTGTGCCTCTGCCTTCCCTGTGGTCAACAGGTCGAACTCCTTCTGGAGACTTCGCCTCTCCGAGTAGTCCCCCATCAGGGGCCTCTGCATATCTCCTGTCCACTCTTAAAATCTCCCCCACTAACCTCTCCCTTTCCCTGCTCTCTCTCTTCTCCCTATGAGCCCTGATGGAGATTAACTCTCCCCTAACCGCTGCCTTCAGCGCCTCCCATACTACTCCCACCTGCACCTCCCCATTGTCGTTGGCCTCCAGATACCTTTCGATGCACCCCCGCACCCTCCCGCACACTTCCTCGTCTGCCAGCAGTCCCACATCCAACCGCGACAGCGGGCGTTGGTCTCTCTCCTCCCCAGCTCTAATTCCACCCAGTGCGGGGCGTGGTCCGAGATGGCTAAGGCCGAATACACCGTCCGCTCCACTTTCGGCATCAATGCCCTGCCCAGAACAAAAAAATCTATCCGGGAGTAGGCCTTGTGTACATGGGAGAAAAAAGAGAATTCTCTGGCCAAAGGACTGGCAAATCTCCATGGATCTACTCCCCCCCATCTGGTCCATAAACCCCCTGAGCACCTTGGCCGCAGCCAGCCTCTTTCCGGTCCTGGATCTGGAGCGATCCAGTGCTGGGTCCAACAGCGTGTTGAAGTCCCCACCCATTATCAAACTTCCTACCTCCAAGTCCGGAATACGCCCCAACATACGTTTCATGAATCCAGCGTCGTCCCAATTCAGGGCGTATACATTTACCAATACCACCCCCATCCCCTGCAACCTACCACTCACCATCACGTATCGGCCTCCGTTGTCCACCACTATGTTCTTGGCCTCAAACGACACCCGCTTCCCCACCAGTATTGCCACCCCTCTATTCTTCGCATCCAGCCCCGAATGGAACACCTATCCCACCCATCCCTTTCTTTCTTAACCTGACCTGATCTGCCACCTTCAGATGTGTCTCCTGAAGCATGACCACGTCTTCCTTCAGTCCCTTTAAGTGCGCAAACACTCGGGCCCTCTTAACCGGCCCATTTAGGCCTCTCACATTCCACGTGATCAGCCGGTTTGGGGGGCTACCCCCCACCCCCCCCTGCCGACTAGCCATCTCCTATTTTAGGCCAGTCCCGTGCCCGCGTCTCCCACTCCCTCTAGTCCCCCAGACGGGGAACTTCCGCCCCGACCACCTCTTCCGTTTTCAGTTCCCCCTCGGCCATTGCAGCAGCAACCCAATGAAATGAAATGAAAATTGCTTATTGTCACAAGTAGGCTTCAAACGAAGTTACTGTGAAAAGCCCCTAGTCGCCACATTCCGGCGCCTTTTTGGGGAGGCTGTTACGGGAATTGAACCGTGCTGCTGGCTTGCCTTGGTCTGCTTTCAAAGCCAGCGATTTAGACCTGTGCTAAACAGCCCCTTATTGTCCCCCCCTCCCCGCTAGCTTCAAATCTATTTCTTTTGCTCCCCCCATAATACTTCCATAAGTCAGCTGACTCCTGCTGACCCCGGCTTCCCCCGCTTTCCCGTTGACCCCCCTCCCCCCGGGGTGTGGAAATCCCTCCTCCTCCTTGCGCTCCTTCATCTCCCCCCCCTCCCTAGCGCGGGATAAAGCTCGCGCTTTCCTAAGCCAGCCCCGCCCCCTGTGGCGCAGCTCATGTTGCGGCCTTATCCTAATTCCCCCAACCCCGAGTCTCACCTCCCTCCAGCACCGATGCCCACATTCAAAAACTCTTCCCCCATCCCCATCCATCGTCCCACCCGGAAAACATTCTTTACCCATATTTACAACCCTGTATACAGTCAACATCTCCCCCACTACCACAGCCCCTCAGTTCAAGTCCAATTTTTCCGTTTGGATAAAGGTCCAAGCCTCTTCTGGCATTTCAAAATAGTGGTGTCGGTCCTGGTACGTGACCCACAGTCGCGCTGGCTGTAGCATTCCGAATCTCACACTTTTTTTATGCAGCACCGCCTTGGCCCGATTGAAGCCAGCTCTCCTCTTTGCCACCTCCGCGCTCCAGTCCTGGTAGACTCAGATCACCGCATTCTCCCATCTACTGCTCCGCTCCTTCTTGGCCCATCTCAGGACACTCTCTCTGTCCGCGAAACGATGGAACCTCGCCACTATCGCCCTTGGCGGCTCACCAGCCTTGGGTCTCCTCGCCAGGACCCGGTGAGCCCCTTCTAGCTCCAGGGGGCTCAGAGAGGCATCCGCACCCATCAGCGAATGGAGCATCGTGCTCACATACGCCCCAACATCTGCCCCCTCCACTCCTTCGGGGAGACCCAGCATCCGGAGATTCTTCCTCCGCGACCTGTTCTCCAGGACTTCGAATCTCTCGGCCCACCGCTTGTGCAGCGCCTCGTGCGCCTCCATCTTCACCGCCAGGCCCAAGATCTCGTCTCGTTCTCATTAGTTTTTTCCTTCACCTCTCGGAGCTCTATCGCCTGGGCCTTCTGGGTCTCCTTCAGCCCCTCAATCGCCAACAGCATCGGCGCCAGCACCTCCTTTTTAAGCTCCTCCACACAGGGCCTGAGAAACTCCTGCTGGTCCGGCCCCCATGCTGCTCGATCTCCGCCCTCCGCCATCTTGTTTTCTCCCCCTCGTTTCTGCCGCTGCTCCAAAGCCTCTTTTTTTGTCCCTCCACTTCCAGTCCCCTCCATACACGATGGAAGGGGGACCTTACTTCACCTTCCCACACGGGATTGAATCAAAAGAAGTGCCGTTGGGGCTCCTCCGGAGAGCCCAAAAGTCCATTCTAGTGGGAGCTGCCGAAATGTGCGGCCGGAAGTCATTAAATGTTTTTCAGATAAAGATAGATAGTTTTTTGAAGAATAAAGGGATTAAGGGTTATAGTGTTTGGGCCGGAAAGTGGAGCTGAGTCCACAAAAGATCAGCCATGATCTAATTGAATGGTGGAGCAGGCTCGAGGGGCCAGATGGCCTAGTCCTGCTCCGTTCTTCTGAAATAGGGGAAGGGAAGGTGTAGCCATCTGGGATGGCCACTTTCAGCATATAAAATGGCCACTCGCAGAGCATACAGGGAAAAATGGACAATGCAAAGTAACTAGCAGGCACAGAGCCTGAATGTGTATTTAGAAGACAGACTGCAGACAGAACCAGAACTCTTGGCCGATTTGCACATTGATGGCCCATCTCCGATGAACAAAAGACTAGTGCTCAGGTAGCCGATACCGTCCCAGACATTCCGGCGCCACTACCTCAGCAAGAAGAAACAAACAAAGCAAGGCCAACAGCCACTTAGGACACGCCCAGCCATCAAGGCACCCGCCCATTTATTGGCTCAGATCGATGGCAGTGATCGAGGCGCTGCCCAATTAATTGGGACCAAGTTTAAGGCCCGCCGAAAAGCGCACAAAGCCCCCCCCCCCCCCCCCCCCCAGAGTATAAGAAGGAACCCCGCCATGTGTTCCCTCTTTTGGAATTGGCTCTCAACTGGAGAGACCCTTCCACCTGCACCACCAGAAGCAAGTAAGTTCAGGTTCAATGCTCGCTACCAGACGGACGACCATAGCTATACTCCTGCTACTTCTTCGAACCCAACAGCATCAGATCCGAACAACGACCACTGTTCCTCTGACCTAAGTGGGCACCCGAAGTTAAGTATACATGTTAGTGATAGACATAGTTTAGCCTATAGTGTTATTGTGCATGAGTAAATCATACTGTGTGTAAATAAAGTATCACTGACTTTGAACTAACTAACTGGTGTATTGGCTCTTTGATCGGTTGAACCTTGTGGCCTTATCAAGAGATACCTGGCGACTCTGAAAGCATATTCATAATTAAGATTAAGAAAGGCGACCTTATTAACCGCCATATTTATAGCCACAAAAGAGAGCAACATTACTGGCGACATCTGACGGGACCCGACCTAGAAGTGACTTTGTCACTCCGAGAGAACCCAACTTTGAATTAGAAACCCAATTGGAAAAAGTAAAAACCACAAGCGTAAGACCAGTATCGATCAAACCTCCAAGATTCGGAAGTGTGTAATTTGCATGCGTACAGGGGATATAAGGTAACCGCGATATATTTTGTTGCGTAAAACTGTCGGGAGTTTTGTAGACCGGAAATTAGCTTGAGCCGTACCCGTGTTTGCATCACTGCTTTATTCCCCCCTGTTCCAAATTTACGGTAGCAACCCAGAGATTACAGTAGAAATGGCAATGAAGGCAATGGAACGTCTTATGCATCCCCAGGAATTAGAGGTCGCAGCGACCAATAGAGCAGAGCAGTATCCCTTATGGGAAGAGGAAATTAGGAAGTATCTAAAAGGGAAAGGATGGCCCCTTTGGAACGAATTTTGCGCAAATGAGGAAACAGGTCCCGGAAGTATAGGACAGACGAAAAGTTCGGAAGCCGATGGCAATCGTGCCCTGCTTGGCACAATTGCGAGGCACAGAGGAGGTCGTGAAGACGCTCCGCAGAGAGATTCGAGACAGTGAGAAGAATAGTGAGGGAGACGTTAGCGAGTGCGAGAAACTTAATAAGCAACTCAGAGAGCAGTTAGCAGCGAAGGACAAGGAGATGGCTGATGTCAAACGGGCACACCAATCTTGTCTCGTTCACCTAAGCAGCTTTCAGTCCCAGTACGATAAGGCCTACCAAGACACGCAATGCGCGGTGTTGGTAAGAGAAGAGACAGAACTTCAAATCGAACAATTAAAGAAGCAATGTCAGGATTTAAAAGCAGCCCTACGAGCACTCCACAGTTCCACCACGGAACAAAGGCAGAGTTTGGTGGACCATGCCAAATGCCGAAAGCAAATTGCAGACCTGCAATCGCTGCTCTCAGTACAAAATGGTTTCCAAGATACATTCGGACCCCAGCTAGATCAGGAAAATGGCCCCGATTGGCAAGAGTTAAATGAAACTGCCCATCGCAATGTACATGGAACATGTACTCCAGATAAAACCCAGAAAAGGAAAGCACCCCCACCCCCGACTGCACAATCCCATGAACCCTGTCACCACACAGCGCAGGGCCACAACAGACAGAGACCCCGATTTTCTGTACACCACCCCATTAACCGTCACCCAATTAAGGGACGCGTGTGACAAAATCAAACCGTTCCAACCCACATCAGACCCACACCATTATTTTGCGAAAGTTAAACAGGCGACCATGTACGGCCTGGACGAAAATGAGCAAGTTAAGCTCACAGTTTTGAGCCTCAACCCCTCAGTCGTGGCAGCCCTTCCAGCCCCAAAAAATGTAGGAGGAGGCACCCTCCAAGAAATGCATGCAGCGATCCTAGATGCATTCGGCTACAATAAGGGAGATTCCATAGAAGGACTCAATAAATGCAGACAGAAAAATACCGAGCACCCAACAGCGTTTGCTGGATGCCTTTGGACCCACTTTACAGCAGTATTTGGAGAGTTAGTCCGCGCCCATTTGACACCAGAAAATATGGCCAAATGGACTTGTATCCTAGTCTCCCACGCGACCGAAGCAGGACAGAGAGCTTGCGCCAATTATGACCCCTCAGACGACACACATAATGAGAAATGGGTATTAAAGAGATTATCCCGAGCTTGGGAACAGTCCCTTCAGGGAAGGTCAGAACAAGGAAAAGCAGAGGAAGAGCAGGCAGATGCTAACATGCATCCAGTCAGGACACATCAAAACCCTGCATGGGTAAACGAGGGAAGAAGCAGTCCACAGCAGCCTAAATCACAAGAATGCTATAATTGTGGACAGTTAAGACATTACACCCAAGAGTGCAATGCCCCCCCCAGAAACAGCAGCGAAACCAGCAGGCAAATGCCCTAAATAAGAACAGAGCCAAGCCCATTCACAGTGTTAGCGCCCGTTCCGAGAACGCAAACATGAACGGCACCGATTGACGGTGTTCGGACTCCCCAACTTGGGTCTGCGACACCCTTTGGGACAAGTCCGGAAGACCGGTAGTAGTTGGCACAGTCTGGGGACATCCCGTAGAATTTCTCTGGGACACAGGAGGGTCCCGTACCACGTTAAATTCCTTCACAATGTTCCAACCGGATACATGGCCCACCACAGGCACCATTACCCTTAGCGGCTTCACAGGACACTTACAGCAGGGACACATTGCGGCCCCTGTGGCTATTCAGATAGGCAACATAAAGACAAAACATCCCGTTGTTCTAGTAGATCTATCCCAGACAGACGAACACATTTTGGGGATAGATTTCATGAACTCCCACAATCTTTCTTTCGACCCCGTCAATAGATGTGTGTGGAGAATGGCAAAGGCAGCACGAGCCCCCACCACGCTCACAGTTGGAGACTACGCACACAGGATTAGCGCAGTAGACTTCTGGTTTGATCCACGAACCATTAGTCAAGACAAAGAAGTTAGAGACGTTTTACAGAAACACAAAGCATCTTTTGCCCAGCACAAGCACGACTACGGCAGGATCGCAGGTGTAGTTAAGATCACAGGTTCCGATCCTAAACTCCAAAAACAGTTCGGTTTTCCCCAACAAGCAGAGGGAGAAATTGCAAAAGTCATCCAAAGTTTACTTGACCAAGTTCAGTAGCCTTAACTAACAATGCCCCAATTTGGCCTGTAAGGAAACCCGATAGCTCATGGTGACTGACCATCGATCATAGGGAACTAAACAAAGTGACCGCATTAGCAGCCCCCACTGTAGCCACGAGCCCCGAGACAATATTAAAACAGGGACCCCTGTCAAAATTTTTCACGGTTTTGGACATCAGCAACGGCTTTTGGTCCATTCCATTGGATAAAGCGTGCCAATACAAATTTGCTTTCATCTTCCAGGGACAGCAATACACGTGGACGTACCTACCACAAGGCTTCCACAACTCCCCCTCCATTTTCCACAGACAGTTGGCAAATGGATTAGCTAAACTTTCCCGGCCCGATTGACTGGTCCAGTATGTAGACTACTTACTTCTACAGACGGACACTAAGGGAGTGCACATTTCGCTTTTCACCAAATTATTAGGACTCCTCCACGAAATCGGATGTTAAGTTAACCCCAAAATGGCCCAGATTCTCCAGGAAAAGGTCATTTATTTAGGCACAGTAATCACCCATGGCACACACGAGATCGAGCAGAAATTCATTGACTCCATTGCTAAATTACCCTTGCCCCATAATGTTACAGCCCTCCGGTCATTTCTAGGACTGGTTGGCTACTGCAGGAACCACATAGACGGTTTTGCCACAAAGGCAGCCCCTCTTTCTGAGCTCCTAAAAAAGCAAGCCCCATCGAAATGGCTTCCACAGCACACGGATGCCGTGGATGCATCTGGTGCCCTGAGCACAGCTCCCGCTTTACAGGCACCAGACGCACTCCCCCCATACGCAATAGAGGTAGCAACCACGAACCAAACCCTTTTGGCCGTGCTCCCTCAGGAAAGACACGAACCTTTAGGCCCCGTCGTCTATGCATCACGAGTTCTCGATCCAGAAGAGCAAGGATTTTCTGCCTGCGAAAGGCACTTGCTCGCAGTTTTTTGGGCTGTTCAGCACTTTGCGTGCATAACAGACTCAACCCCGTAACCATTTAAACAGAGCACACCCCAACCCAACTTCTACTAGACGGTAGACTAAAGAACGGCACAGTCAGCCAAATTTGCGCAGCACGATGGACCCTACTCCTACAAGGACGGGACATTACGGTTAAAACGACTAAGACACACACGTTTCTAGCAGACAATTTACAGTATGCAGGCACCTCACATGAGTGCGAGATCATTACCACCAAGCACAATACAGGACCCTTTGTACCCAAATCAGCTCCCCCGAAACCAGGTACTACACCCCAGAGACCCCAGCCCACAGACACAGACGCAGCTCTTAGGATTTATGTGGGTGGCTCCTCCACAGTTTTAAATGGTTAAAGAATCACAGGTTGTGGCATTTATGTAGAGGACGCGCAGGAACACGCATTAGAAGAAATCTCACTGAAATTGCCTGGACATCTAGGTTCGCAGGCAGCCGAATTAGCAGCCGTAGCCTACATTGTACAGCACCCCGAATTGTTCCCAACCCCAGCCGACATATATTCTGACAACCTATACGTCTGCAATAGCTTAACTGAGTTCCTACCCTTCTGGGAATCTAGAGGTTTTGTTTCCGCAGATGGAAAACCCCTACCCTCAGCCCCATTACTCCAGCATATCCTCAAGACAGCTAAAGGCCGTAAATACGGTATCGTTAAGGTTCGCAGCCACCATTGTTCTTCCCCCCCTGGTAACGTTAAGGCAGACGCCCTAGCAAAAGCAGGTTCCAGACGTGGTCACTTTTGGAATCCCGAGAGTGCCCCAGTACACGCGGTCCAGGTCTCACAGACCAATATTCATGATTTAGCCCAAGCACAGAAGGAAGACGAAAAGCTCAGGGAAGTTTAAAAAGGTAACTTCCCAGCCCCCTATTAGGTTAAGTTCGCCTTGAGGGAGTCGGCGAATGGGTTCACCTGGAGGTGGAAGATGTTTATCGATTTCTTTAAGGAGGTTTGAGAGATCAGCAAGGGAGGTGGGCGGGGGGGGGGGGGGGGGGGGGGGGGGTAAAGGGGTTAAAATGGGGACGGTGGGATGTGAGGAGGGATTGGTGTCAGGGGAGCAGGGGATTGTTATTGAACTTTTGCAAGACAGCAGATGAGAAGTTACCAGATTATCAGTGATAAAAATTTCTGGCGGGTTGTGGAGAGCCAAACCCTAGATTGAAAACACTGTAAAGCAGGTACCTGGGCACAGATCTGGTGCATTACATGGCCAAATTCATGGAAGTACGTTCCAACTTCCTCATGCCAAAGAAGGGAGGGAGCATCATGTGTTGGTTTGGTAAAATTTGCTAACATAGCTGATATTGCCATCTGTCTGGTTCCATCAGGCAGTAAGCATCCAGGCTGAAGATCAAACAAAGCTGCATGCCCATACTTCCCGTCTCTGGAACAAAAATCAAGAGACACGGACTTTTCATTTTAATCTTATAATCATATCAGAATCTAATCAGACGAGACAGCTTGTAAGCATAACATCACCACTATGCATTATTGCAGTGGAATAAATATTATTGCCATTAATGCAACAATATGTCTTTATAATAGATCTTTAACATACATAAAAATCCTAAAACACTTCACAGAGGTATAATTAATTTTTCATTGCATAGTGAGCATAGGCAATAAGGTAATATAATGCAGAAGGACATAAATAACCTCATCTTAAAGACGTTGCAACAAAACTCGTCATATCTCTAAATTTTCTTTAACTGCACTAGATTTATTGAATATTGAAATAAAATGTGTGGGATTACATTCTTTCATGAATCACAGATATTTTCCTAATTACAATCTTCTGATTATAAGAAGTAGCTCTATTTTTAATTGTCATTACTTTGCTGAAATCTAAATATTGATCCAAGCAAATCTGATTATACTTTTTACATAAAATACATAGATTCTCATCATGTCTGCACTTTTGGTATGGGGGGGGGGGGGGGGGGGCGGCGAGGGAACGACTCCGGATGGTCCGGACATCAAATGAAGATTCTGCGAGAGAATGGACATGTGGTCAGTGAGAGGGAAGGATCATTTTGTCTGACATGAACAACCCACTTGGATCTTCACCTCTGTGGTGCAAGCCAATCTCACTGTTGGAGACTGCTCTGTCCTCGGACAACCTGGCGATTCCCAGGGCCCATTCCTCAGAGGGGGGGGGGGGGGGTGAGAAGTTGGATCTCTGGCACCCTGCCCCCCCAAAATCGGCTCTTTGCCGCTTATTATGGGCTAGCTTCTCCTGCAGGAACAAAGAGAGGGATTTGTGAGCCGCACGCTTGATGGGTCAGGGGGGGTCTATAGCAGGTGGCATTTATGGGCATTGCACCTGAACATGAAGGGTTGTGCTGGTGGGTTGCCAGTGGGCGCTGAGGAATAAGCACGAAGAATGGATGTGCGGAGGGTGCGAGGTGTGAGCTTGCGATTTGTGGGAGGGGGGATTTGAGGGGTGGCAGGTGGAACTGATGCCAGGAGATGGTAACTTGTAATTGCAGCTCATGGAATTTGTTTGTCTTCTTCCGACATTGGAAGGTGGTCCTCCTCGTCATGCTGCCCGCACTGACAGCTGCTGCCACTGCCTCCCAGGTGGCATTGCTGACCCTGCTGCTGGGCCTCCGACCAGCAGGGGAACAGGATGGCCCGTCTCTCATCGATGGCTTCGAGAAGCCTGAACAGGGAGGCATCGCCAAAGCGATGAGCAAGTCTGAGCACAGCTATGTGTTGACTGGGAGTGAGTGATGAGGGAGCGTATAAAAGCAGCTCCCTCTTGTTAGCGGTGAGAAGTTGAAGCGCGAGTCCAGCAAATCAGATGGCCAGGGGGCCTTTAACGACAAGAATCTCATTGCCGCTTAGTGCCAACAATGAGCCCCCTTGAATAAGGGCCGCGATCTTGCCAATGCGGCCATTGTGAAACATCCCGTCAAACATACCCAAAATGACTTAGAGATGTTTCCGTTGAATCACGCCCCTATTTTCCATACAGATGTGACAGTCAATGGTTTTTTGAATTTATTCATGCAATGAGAGTTTTCTTGGGAAGACCAGCCTTTATTGTCCATCCTTTCTACCCTCATGAAGACGAGTTCTTTCTTGAACCACTGCAATCCATTTGATGAAGATACCCTCACAGTCTTGTTTGTTCCAGGATTTTGACCCAGCAATAATGAATGATTGGCAACATACTTCCAAATCCTAGATGACGATGAGTGTTTTGAGTGCTGGAGTTGCATTCATCCAGGTGGAGCATTATCTATCACACACCCCACTTATTCCTTACGTGGCTAGCCCAGTTAAGTTTCTGGTTAATGGTGACCCCAGGATACTGAAAGTGGGGAATTCAACTATAATGTCATTGAGTGATGACAGATTCTCTCTTGTTGGAGATGGTCATTGCCAAGCACTTCTGCAGCACAAATGTTACTTATTAGCTCCATCCTGAATGTTGTCCAGATCTTGCTGCATATGGATTGCTTCATTTTCTGAGAAGGTGCGAATTAAACAAAACATTGTGCAATCATAAATGAATACCTCCATTTCTGACTTCATGACGGAGGAGTGGTTATTGATAAAGCAGCTAAAGATGGCTGGGCTTAGGACACTGTCTTAAGGAACATCTGAAATGCTGTCCTGGGACTGAGATGATCAGCCTCCAAAAGCCACAACCATTTATTTGCGCTAGATATGATCCCAACCAATGGAAAAGTTTTCTCCCTGATTCCGATTGAGTTCAATTTTACTGAGACTCTTTGATTCCGCAAATGTTCATTTTTATCTGACCTCTGGCATTCAGCTCTTTTGTCCATGTTTTAAATTTAGGCTGCAATAAGGTCTGGCAGACTCCAAAATGAGCATCATTAAGGAGGTGATTAGTGAGCAAGTGCTATTTGATAGCACCTTCCATCATTGTGTTGATGATTAAGATTTGACAGTAACTGGCCAAATTGGATTTCTCCTGCTTTATGTGGACAGAACTTTTGTTGGGTATTTGCTAGGTTATCGTTGTATTGAAAAAAAACTGCCTAAAGGACAAGCTTTCTTCACTGCAGCTGGATGCTGTTGGGATCCTTAGCCGTTGCAATATCCTATGAGCTCATCCGTTTCTTGATATCATGTGGAGTAAATTGAATTGGTCAAAGACTGGATTTTACAATTGCGACCACCTGGATCATCCACTCTGGACTTCTGACTGAAGATGGTTGCAAAAGCCTCAGCCTTGTCTCTTGCACTCACGTGGTGGGTTGTGCCCCCAGTGAAAACACAGATATCAATGGAGCCAATTCTTGTTGTTAATTATTACAGGGCTGGTTTAGCTCAATGGGCTAGGCAGCTGGTTTGTGATGCAGAACAAGACCAGCAGCGCGGGTTCAATTCCCGTACCAGCTGAGAATTCTGAATTCTCCCTCCGTGTACCCGAACAGGCGCCGGAATGTGGCGACTAGGGGCTTTTCACACTAAGTTCATTGCAGTGTAAATGTAAGCCTACTTGTGACGATAAAAAGATATTATAATTGTTCACCATCATTCACAGCTGCATGTAACTGGACTGCAAAGCTTCTATTTGATCCATTAGTTATGGGTCACGTATCTCTGTCAATAACATTCTGTTTCTGTTGCTTAGCATATATGTGATCTTTGTCTTGCAGCTTCACTAGGTTGGAACCTAATTTTCAGTTACGCTGACTGCAGCTCCTAGAATGCCAACCTGCACTCCTCATTGAACCAGGTTGTTCTCTTGTCCTGATACTAATGGTTGACTGAGGGGGTATGCTTGGTCATGAAGTTACAGCTTGTGCTGGAGTAGAATTCTGCTCTTTCTGATGGTCCGCAGTGGCTCCCGAATGCCCAGTTTTGAGCTGTTAGATAAGTTTTGAATCTAAGAGTTTCAGCACGATAGAGTGCCACTAAACACGATGTTCTTAGCATAAAGGTGGGTCTTTGCTTACACAGTGACCAATAATGTCATGGTGCTTTGGTGACAGATAGAAGGCAGTCATGTAGATTTTCATTCATGTTGGTTCTCTCACCACCTGTTGCAAGCTGGTAGATATGTCTTTCAGGACTTGGCTCAATCACTAGTGCTACTGAGTCACTCTTGGTGATGGACATTGAAGTTTCTCACCCAGAATACATGCTATACGCTTGCTAGTCTGTCTGTGTTTTTTCCAAGTGGCGTTTAACGTGGAGGAGTACTGAGACTTCAATATATTTGGAGTCAATGTCGACGACCCCATGGGCCATTTTCTCCTGACTGTACACCACTCTGCCGGCACCTCTCCTGGATCTGTCTTGCCAGTGGGACAGGACAAACCTCAGGGATGGTGATGGAGTTGGCTGAAATTACTCAGATTTCAACATGATTTAACATTTAAAGTTGTGAACTGACATACCTTGGGTAGAGATCGAGGTAAAACTGACCCAGAATATCACATGTGACAGCATCCCGGACAGTGTACAGAGTTACACTCTTATGCCAGGTGTGAGCGTTCTCTGATTGATAGAAAGTCAGTCCCAACAATTCCTGGTAAATGTCCATTAATGCTTCAGTTACTACTTCTATAGGAAAGAACTCCTTCAGGTAATTGTGGTCAACGGAATATTTGATTTTCTCAGTCTGTCTCATATAATAATCCATATCCCATGCATTTATTTTGTTATCATACTCAAATCCATGCTCTTCACATTCTTTCTTCTTTAAATCTAAAATGAATCGCCTTTCCTCCTCACCTAAAGGTTTCAATATCTGAAATAATTCACCTGTAGAGCAAAAGGGAACAAATTACAAGTTTGATTTCAGATTGCAAATTATACTGCACTGCAACCACTTTGCTTATTGCATCAAGAATAAATTTCACAGAACTGACATACTTTGTGCAGAGCACTGTGCAGTGGGAGCGTTTATCAGAGATGTGAAGATCATCATGCTAGATTCATAGTTTATACATAATTCCTCTCTATTAAAATGAATGGATGGAAATTATGTAGACTGTAAATCAGATGTGTGGACTATGATTTCTGAATTCCCACTTTGTGTTTCTGTTGTACGAAAACACTTCTAGCAAGATAAATGAAGCACAATACGCTAGCTGAAACAGCAATGTACAGAATTAGAAAGTTTTGAGACAATGCTCCAATAGATTCAAAAACAGCTTCTTCCCCGTTGTTACCAGACTCCTGAATGGCCCTCTTATGGACTGAACTGATCTTTTTATGCATCTTCTCTACAGTTGTAGCACTATATTCCGTGTGCTGCACCCGATGTCCATGTTTATGTATTTATCCTGTGTATTTATAGTACGTCCTATGTATTCATGTATGGAGCGATCTGCCTGGACTTTTTGCAGAACAATACTGTTCGCTGTACCTCAGTACACGTGACAATAAATCTAAATCTAATCGAGAAAATTCCAAAGCCCTCTCAGTTTTTTGGAAATATTACATGCCACAATTTAGTTGCCCTTTCATACTTTTTTCCAGGTAATTAGCCAACAATCAGCCTTCCTTACACTCACTGTCTGCTGCCGAGCAAAATTTTAACTTTCTTTTCACACTCCCCTTTGTTTTTGAGGTTGTGCATGTGTTGAACCTATGCTCAACAAATTCAGTCCATCCAATATTTAAAATTTGAATCCATTATGTTTAAATCCGTTCATAGCCTCATACCTCTGACCTATTGTAAGCCCATTTATTTCACACTGCCACTGCTGCCTGTACCTTCAGATCCCAAAGTCCCATTCATGTGTGTGTGCTCATAAACCTCTTTACCTCTCCAGCCTCCTCTTCCATAATTGTAAGATCCTCTTTAAAATCGATCTTTCAGACCAAACATTTGGTCCTCTTTCCTAATATATCCTTCTTTGGAGTGGTAACTATTTTCTGGATCATGCCTTTGTGATGTGCCTTAGAATGTTTTCCTACATTAAATGTATTTTGCAAGTGTAAAGTTATTGTTGTTAATCTTGTCTACACCCATTCGAAATTTTAATTCTTAGTAAAATAACCTGTAAGATTCCTCTTCTCCAACTTCTGCTGCCTGAATTTGTGACTTGGGTGCCGTATCTGTTATTCCTTTAGTTACCTTTCAGTGCACCCTCTCCAATCCCTGGATGTCTCGCTGACAATATGGTGACCAGAAACAATAGACAGCTAGGCTGGACTAGCACACTGGACAAACTAGAATTATTTCTCTGGATCTGTACTCTACTCATTTGACTTTACAGGCAGTGAGTCTAATTCCTCACTTTTTTTGTTTTTCCACATTGCGGCCTATCTGATATAACATAACATAGAAAATACAGCACAGAACAGGCCCTTCGGCCCACGATGTTGTGCCGAACCTTTGTCCTAGATTAATCATAGATTATCATTGAATTTACAGTGCAGAAGGAGGCCATTCGGCCCTTTGAGTCTGCACCGGCTCTTGGAAAGAGCACCCTACCCAAACTCAACACCTCCACCCAACACCAAGGGCAATTTGGACATTAAGGGCAATTTATCATTGGCCAATTCACATAACCCGCGCATCTTTGGACTGTGGGAGGAAACCGGAGCACCCGGAGGAAACCCACGCAGACACGGGGAGGACGTGCAGACTCCGCACAGACAATGACCCAAGCCGGAATCGAACCTGGGACCATGGAGCTGTGAAGAAATTGTGCTATCCACAATGCTACCGTGCTGCCCTTAAGAACAAATAAATCTACACTATATCATTTTACCGTAATCCATGTACCTATCCAATAGCTGCTTGAAGGTCCCTAATGTTTCCGACTCAGCTACTTCCACAGGCAGTGCATTCCATGCCCCCACTACTCTCTGGGTAAAGAACCTACCTCTGATATCCCTCCTATATCTTCCACCTTTCACCTTAAATTTATGTCCCCTTGTAATGGTGTGTTCCACCCGGGGAAAAAGTCTCTGACTGTCTACTCTATCTATTCCCCTGATCATCTTATAATCCTCTATCAAGTCGCCCCTCATCCTTCTCCGCTCTAATGAGAAAAGGCCTAGCACCCTCAACCTTTCCTCGTAAGACCTACTCTCCATTCCAGGCAACATCCTGGCAAATCTTCTTTGCACCTTTTCCAGAGCTTCCACATCCTTCCTAAAATGAGGCGACCAGAACTGTACACAGTACTCCAAATGTGGCCTTACCAAAGTTTTGTACAGCTGCATCATCACCTCACGGCTCTTAAATTCAATCCCTCTGTTAATGAACGCAAGCACACCATAGGCCTTCTTCACAGCTCTATCCACTTGAGTGGCAACTTTCAAAGATGTATGAACATAGACCCCAAGATCGCTCTGCTCCTCCACATTGCCAAGAACTCTACCGTTAACCCTGTATTCCGCATTCATATTTGTCCTTCCAAAATGGACAACCTCACACTTTTCAGAGTTAAACTCCATCTGCCACTTCTCAGCCCAGCTCTGCATCCTATCTATGTCTCTTTGCAGCCGACAACAGCCCTCCTTACTATCCACAACTCCACCAATCTTTGTATCGTCTGCAAATTTACTGACCCACCCTTCAACTCCCTCATCCAAGTCATTAATGAAAATCACAAACAGCAGAGGACCCAGAACTGATCCCTGCGGTACGCCACTGGTAACTGGGATCCAGGCTGAATATTTGCCATTCACCACCACTCTCTGACTTCTATCGGTTAGCCAGTTTGTTATCCAACTGGCCAAATTTCCCACTATCCCATGCCTCCTTACTTTCTGCATAAGCCTACCATGGGGAACTTTATCAAATGCCTTACTAAAATCCATGTACACTACATCCACTGCTTTACCTTCATCCACATGCTTGGTCACCTCCTCAAAGAATTCAATAAGATTTGTAAGGCAAGACCTACCCCTCACAAATCCGTGCTGACTATCCCTAATCAAGCAGTGTCTTTCCAGATGCTCAGAAATCCTATCCTTCAGTACCCTTTCCATTACTTTGCCTACCACCGAAGTAAGACTAACTGGCCTGTAATTCCCAGGGTTATCCCTAGTCCCTTTTTTGAACAGGGGCACGACATTCGCCACTCTCCAATCCCCTGGTACCACCCCTGTTGACAGTGAGGATGAAAAGATAATTGCCAACAGCTCTGCAATTTCATCTCTTGCTTCCCATAGAATCCTTGGATATATCCCGTCAGGCCCGGGGGACTTGTCTATCCTCAAGTTTTTCAAAATGCCCAACACATCTTCCTTCCTAACAAGTATTTCCTCGAGCTTACCAATCTGTTTCACACTGTCCTCTCCAACAATATCGCCCCTCTCATTTGTAAATACAGAAGAAAAGTACTCATTCAAGACCTCTCCTACCTCTTCAGACTCAATACACAATCTCCCGCTACTGTCCTTGATTGGACCTACCCTCGCTCTAGTCATTCTCATATTTCTCACATATGTGTAAAAGGCCTTGGGGTTTTCCTTGATCCTACCCGCCAAAGATTGTTCATGCCCTCTCTTAGCTCTCCTAATCCCTTTCTTCAGTTCCCTCCTGGCTATCTTGTATCCCTCCAATGCCCTGTCTGAACCTTGTTTCCTCAGCCTTACATAAGTCACCTTTTTCCTCTTAACAAGACATTCAACCTCTCTTGTCAACCATGGTTCCCTCACTCGACCATCTCTTCCCTGCCTGACAGGGACATACATATCAAGGACACGTAGCACCTGCTCCTTGAACAAGTTCCACATTTCACTTGTGTCCTTCCCTGCCAGCCTATGTTCCCAACTTATGCACTTCAATTCTTGTCTGACAACATCGTATTTACCCTTCCCCCAATTGTAAACCTTGCCCTGTTGCACGTACCTATCCCTCTCCATTACTAAAGTGAAAGTCACAGAATTGTGGTCACTATCTCCAAAATGCTCCCCCACTAACAAATCTATCACTTGCCCTGGTTCATTACCCAGTACTAAATCCAATATTGCCCCTCCTCTGGTCGGACAATCTACATACTGTGTTAGAAAAGCTTCCTGGACACACTGCACAAACACCACCCCATCCAAACTATTTGATCTAAAGAGTTTCCACTCAATATTTGGGGAGTTAAAGTCGCCCATGACTACTACCCTCTGACTTCTGTACCTTTCCAAAATCTGTTTCCCAATCTGTTCCTCCACATCTCTGTTACTACTGGGGGGGCCGAAAGAAAACTCCGAACAAGGTGACTGCTCCTTTCCTAGTTCTGACTTCAACCCATACTACCTCAATAGGGTGATACTCCTCGAACTGCCTTTCTGCAGCTGTTATACTATCTCTAATTAATAATGCCACCCCCCACCTCTTTTACCACCCTCCCTAATCTTATTGAAACATCTATAACCAGGGACCTCCAACAACCATTTCTGCCCCTCTTCTACCCAAGTTTCCGTGATGGCCACCACATCGTAGTCCCAAGTACCGATCCATGCCTTAAGTTCACCCACCTTATTCCTGATGCTTCTTGCGTTGAAGTATACACACTTCAACCCACCTCCGTGCCTGCAAATACTCTCCTTTGTCAGTGTTCCCTTCCCCACTCCCTCACTACACGCTTTGGCGTCCTGAATATCGGCTACCTTAGTTGCTGGACTACAAATCCGGTTCCCATTCCCCTGCCAAATTAGTTTAAACCCTCCCGAAGAGTACTAGCAAACCTCCCTCCCAGGATATTGGTGCCCCTCTGGTTCAGATGCAACCCGTCCTGCTTGTACAGGTCCCACCTTCCCCAGAATGCGCTCCAATTATCCAAATACCTGAAGCCCTCCCTCCTACACCATTCCTGCAGCCACGTGTTCAACTGCACTCTCTCCCTATTCCTAGCCTCGCTATCACGTGGCACCGGCAACAAACCAGAGATGACAACTCTGTCTGTCCTGGCTTTCAACTTCCAGCCTAACTCCCTAAACTTGTTTATTACCTCCACACCCCTTTTCCTACCTATGTCGTTGGTACCAATGTGCACCACGACTTCTGGCTGCTCATCCTCCCCCTTAAGGATCCTGAAGACACGATCGGAGACATCCCTGGCCCTGGCACCCGGGAGGCAACATACCTTCCGGGAGTCTCGCTGGCGACCACAGAATCTCCTATCTATTCCCCTAACCATTGAATCTCCTACAACTATTGCTTTTCTATTCTCCCCCCTTCCCTTCTGAGCCCCAGAGCCAGACTCCGCGCCAGAGACCTGACCGCTAGGGCCTTCCCCCGGTAGGTCATCCCCCCCAACAGCATCCAAAACGGTATACTTGTTTTGAAGGGGAACGGCCACGAGGGATCCCTACACTGTCTGCCTGTTTGTTTTTTTCCCCCTGACTGTAACCCAGCTATTCCTGTCCTGTACCTTAGGTGTGGTTACCTCCCTGTAACTCTTCTCAATCACCCCCTCTGCCTCCCGGATGATCTGAAGTTCATCCAGCTTCAGCTCCAGTTCCCTAACACGGTCTTTGAGGAGCTGAAGTTGGGTGCACTTCCCGCAGGTATAGTCAGTGGGGACACCGGAGGTATTTCTCACCACCCACATCCTACAGGAGGAGCATGTAACTGGCCTAGCCTCCATCTCCTCTTACCTTACAGAATATAGCTGCTGTGTGGACTAACTAGATCTCCACCCTCCGACTCTGCTCCCAGTCAGCTACATTTCCTGTAAACTCCTGGCTCTCTTCGCACTCTTTGCGGAAATGTCGGAAACAAAATGAAAGGAGCACCTTTCTCCCTCCTCACCTAACTCCCTCGGTCACCAAACTCTCACTATCACACTCAAAAAGCACCAAATTCAGCACTCCCTCGGTCACCAAACTCTCACTATTGCACTCAAAAAGCACCAAATTCAGCACTCCCTCGGTCACCAAACTCTTACTATAGCACTCAAAAAGCACCAAATTCAGCACTCCCTCGGTCACCAAACTCTCACTATTGCACTCAAAAAGCACCAAATTCAGCACTCCCTCGGTCACCAAACTCTTACTATAGCACTCAAAAAGCACCAAATTCAGCACTCAGTGCAAACAAAGTCTGCACTGTAGGGGATCACTTTTATACTGTGAATCTAGCCTCTGAAAACTGGCCTAATCCAATTAACTAATTAACAAGCTCCAGCTGCAAGTGCCTACAAGTAGAAGCCTGTTTAAAGCTGATTGAAAATTCACCTTCTTCTAAACCAAACAGCAACTTTTAAGTTAATTAACTAAATAAAAGAAAGACTAAACTTTAGATAAAAATGAAGCCTTATACTCCCTCGGTCACCAAACTCTCACTATCGCACTCAAAAAGCACCAAATTCAGCACTCAGTGCAAACCTGATATGAACTTTAAATCTAAAGCAAACACTTGTCACACCGGTATACACAATAGTAGGATTGAGAAGTTGTCAAACAGATTATCAACAAGACAGTGGGAAGCTGTGATATCTTAAATTCCATTTGCTTAATGATGAATATCTCTGAGAAAACAATCATAAATCTCAGTTGTCCATGAAATTTAAATTAAAGGAACACACCTAAGAATTTGGCAACATTTTGCACATTTTTGGCCATGTTCATCTCAAGTACAAAGCCAGCATGTGAACTAAAGCCCAGTAACTCTGCTGCCTTTGCTCGAAGTGGGATCATCTTTTCAAGAATTATTGTGTTTTCCTGCCAATAAAATATCATGAAAATTAATCCATTGATTTCACTTCATAGGTTTTACAAAAGCACATTAAAAAAATTTTTTTTAAATAAATATTTTATTGAAAATTTTTGGTCAACCAACACAGTACATTGTGCATCCTTTACACAATATTATAACAACACAAATAACAATGACCTATTTTATAAACAAAAAATGAATAAATAATAAATAACAAAAATAAAAACTAACCCTAATTGGCAACTGCCTTACCACAAGTAACACTCTCCAAAAATATAATTTAACAGTCCAATATATAATTATCTGTCGCAACAACCTATACATATTATACAGTATATATTAACAACCCTGAGAGTCCTTCTGGTTCCTCCTCTCCCCCCCCCTCCTCTCCCCCCCCCACTCTCTCCCCCCCCACTCTCTCCCCCCCCCCCCACCCCCCACTCTCTCCCCCCACCCCCCACTCTCTCCCCCACCCCCCCCGATCCTGGGCTGCTGCTGCTGCCTTCTTTTTTCCATTCCATCTATCTTTCTGCGAGGTATTCGACGAACGGTTGCCACCGCCTGGTGAACCCTTGAGCCGACCCCCTTAGAGCGAACTTAATCCGCTCTAGCTTTATAAACCCTGCCATGTCATTTATCCAGGTCTCCACCCCCGGGGCTTGGCTTCTTTCCACATTAACAATATCCTGCGCCGGGCTACTAGGGACGCAAAGGCCAAAACATCGGCCTCTCTCGCCTCCTGCACTCCCGGCTCTTGTGCAACTCCAAATATAGCCAACCCCCAGCTTGGTTCGACCCGGACCCCCACTACTTTTGAAAGCACCTTTGTCACCCCCATCCAAAACCCCTGTAGTGCCGGGCATGACCAAAACATATGGGTATGATTCGCTGGGCTTCTTGAGCACCTCGCACACCTATCCTCCACCCCAAAAAATTTACTGAGCCGTGCTCCAGTCATATGCGACCTGTGTAATACCTTAAACTGAATCAGGCTTAGCCTGGCACACGAGGACGACGAGTTTACCCTGCTTAGGGCATCTGCGCACAGCCCCTCCTCGATCTCCTCCCCCAGCTCTTCTTCCCATTTCCCTTTTAGTTCATCTACCATAGTCTCCCCCTCGTCCCTCATTTCCCTATATATATCTGACACCTTACCATCCCCCACCCATGTCTTTGAGACATTTAAATTTTTTGCCTCAATTTTAAGATGTTCAGTAGTAAATAATGCCTGCAATTAAAACATTTTACAATTTATTTAAAAAGCAAGAAGAATTTATTTCAATTTTCTTCTGAATCCCTCACAGATTTACAGTCATTGCAGACTGCCCATTTGAAATCAAATTACATTTATACAATACAGTTTATGTAGTAAAACATCCCAAGGTGCTTCAAAGCAGTGTTAAACAAATTCCAACACTGAGTCAATATCTCATAAGGAGATATTTGGACAGGCGACCAAAGGCTTGGTCAAAGGGTTAGGCTTGAAAGAGCATTATACACGAAGAGAGGAAGGTGAGGTCTACAGAGAGCGCAAAATTCCAGAGCATAGGGCAGAGGCTGGTTTAGCTCACTGGGCTAAATCGCTGACTTTTAAAGCAGACCAAGGCAGGCCAGCAGCACGGTTCAATTCCCGTACCAGCCTCCCCGAACAGGCGCCGGAATGTGGCGACTAGGGGCTTTTCACAGTAACTTCATTGAAACCTACTCGTGCCAATAAGCGATTTTCATTTCATTTCATTGGCGCTAATGGGTAGAGTGTTAAAAAGGGGGAGCACAAGAGGGCGAAATTGGAAGAATGTAAAGATCATGGACAATTGAAGGGTTTGGGGAGATTAGAGATAGGAACTTGTGGTTTAAACAAGAGGAGAGGTGGGAGAGAGAAGAGAAAGCCAGTCCAATATGTGGCATTATGACCACCATTGATGTTGAGAATAGATGCAATTACAGCAGGAACTAAAGTGTACGAGTCTGTTTCAAAATAGAAGGAAAGCATTTCAACCTGTAACATCAACTGAAACCTGTCCCAGTGATTTATAGCAACGGTCTTTAATCCTAATTTTATTCTTTTAATTTTATTATTTTCTATTGATTCTATGTAATCACAGCAGGAACTAAAGTGCATGAGTCTGCCATCCTGTTTCAAGATGGAGGGAAAGCACATGGAGATGCATGCAATGCCATGGTCTAACATGGGCTAAAGCCTGTCCCAGTAATTTATAGCAATAAATAATCTTTTATTTTAACATAGAACATACAGTGCAGAAGGAGGCCATTCGGCCCATCGAGTCTGCACCAACCCACTTAAACCCTCACTTCCACCCTATCTCCCTCACCAAATAACCCCATCTAACCTTTTTGGAAACCAAGGGAAATTTAGCCTGGTCAATCCACCTAACGTGCACGTCTTTGAACTGTGGGAGGAAACCGGAGCACCCGGAGGAAACCCACGCAGACACGGGGAGAACGTGCAGATGTGCAGACTCCGCACAGAGTGATCCAGCAGAGAATCGAACCTGGGACCCTGGTGTTGTGAAGCCACAGTGCTAGCCAATTCTCCTGCAGACTATTAGGCTAAGTAAAATTACACCATGTTAAATTCATCTTTGTGACCAGCTGCCACACTGGTAACAGCCATAAATAGATTAAGGCTAAGTATGAAATCTGTCAGATAAAATTCCATGAACTGGAAAACTTGTGACATCTGCATGTTACATAGACAGACGCTTAACAAAAGTTGGTGTATTATAAACAGCACCATCCCAAGCTTCACCATCTCATACAGATCTGCAATTTTTGGGAGAATTGTTATATTCACTCTTGCCCTTCTGATGTAGGTACACCTACAGTGCTGTTAGGTTGGGAATTCCAAGAATTTGACCCAGTAACTTTGATTTGATTTCTTATTGTCACATGTATTAGTATACAGTGAAAAGTATTGTTTCTTGCATGCTATACAGACAACGCATACCATACATAGGGAAGGAAGGAGAGACTACAAAATGTAATGTTACAGTCATAACTAGGATGTAGAGAAAAGATCAACGTAGGTCCATTCAAATGTCTGATGGCAGCAGGGAAGAAGCTGTTCTTGAGTCGGTTGGTACATGACCTCAAACTTTTGTATCTTTTTCCTGATGGAAGAAGGTGGAAGAGAGTATGTCCGGGGTGCGTGGGGTCCTAATTATGCTGGTTGCCTTTCCGAGGCAGCGGGAATTATAGTCAGAGTCAATGGATGGAAGGCTGGTTTGCGTGATGTACTGGGCTACATTCACGACTTTTTGTAGTTTCCTGCGGTCTTGGACAGAGCAGGAACCATACCAAGCTGTCATACAACCAGAAATAATGCTTTCAATGGTGCATCTGTAAAAGTTGGTGAGAGTCGTAGTTGACATGCCAAATTTCCTTAGTCTTCTGAGAAAGTAGAGTTGTTGGTGGGCTTTCTTTTTTTAAAATATAAATTTAGAGTACCCAATTCATTTTTTCCAAGGGGCAATTTAGTGTGGCCAATCCACCTAGCCTGCACATCTTTGGGTTGTGGGGGCGAAACCCACGCAAAGACGGGGAGAATGTACAAACTCCACACGGGCAGTGACCCAGAGCCGGGATCGAACCTGGGACCTCGGCGCCGTGAGGCTGCAGGGCTAACCCACTGCGCCACCATGCTGCCCATGTTGGTGGGCTTTCTTAACTATAGTGTCGGCATGGGGGGACCAGGACAGGTTGTTGGTAACCTGGACACTTAAAAACTTGAAGCTCTCGACCCTTTCTACTTCGTTCCCATTGATGTAGATAGAGGCATGTTCTCCTCTACGTTTCCTGAAGTCAATGACAATCTCCTTCATTTTGTTGACATTGAGGGAGAGATTGTCGTCGCACCAGTTCACCAGATTCTCTATCTCATTCCTGTACTCGTTCTCGTCATTGTTTGAAATCCGACCCACTGCAGGGGTGTCATCAGCAAATTTGAAAATCGAGTTGGAGGGGAATTTAGCCACAGTCATAGGTGTATAAGGAGTATAGTAGGGGCTGAGAGGACAGCCTTGTGGGGCACCGGTGTTGAGGATGATAGTGGAGGAGGTGTTGTTGTCTATCCTTACTGATTGTGGTCTGTGCGTTAGGAAGTTCAGGATCCAGTCGCAGAGGGAGGAGCCGAGGCCCAGGCCACGGAGTTTGGAGATGAGTTTCGTAGAAATAAGAGTGTTGAAGGCTGAGCTCAAATCGGAGTCTGACATAGGTGTCTTTGTTATCTAGGTGTTCCAGTGCTAAGTGCAGGGCCAGGGAGATGGCGTCTGCTGTTGACCTGTTGCAGCGAAAGGCGAACTGTAGTGGATCAAGGCAATCCGGGAGGCTGGAGTTGATTCGTGCCATGACTAACCTTTCGAAGCACTTCATAATGATGGATGTCAGAGACACTGGACGATAGTCATTAATACACGTTGCTTGGCTTTTCTTTGGTACAGGGATGATGGTCGTCTTCTTGAAGCACCAGGCCTGCCATTGAACACGTTGGTGGGGCCTTGGGTGAATTCTGTCCATTGTCTCGGTGTCATGGCCGCTTTCAAAATCTGGAAGAGCTCCATCTGGCCTCCCACTAACCTTTTTTCAAGAGAAAATCTCCAGGGCTAAATCGCTGGCTTTGAAAGCAGACCAAGGCAGGCCAGCAGCACGGTTCAATTCCCGTAACAGCCTTCCCGAACAGGCGCCGGAATGTGACGACTAGGGGCTTTTCACAGTAACTTCATTTGAAGCCTACTTGTGACAATAAGCGATTTTCATTTTCATTTTTCATTTCACTTGTTGCAGCGGTAGGCGAACTGTAGTGGATCAAGGCAATCTGGGAGGCTGGAGTTGACTCGTGCCATGACTAACCATTCGAAGCACTTCATAATGATGGATGTCAGAGCCACTGGACCATAGTCATTAAGGCACGCTGCTTGGCTTTTCTTTGGTACAGGGATGATGGTCGTCTTCTTGAAGCAGATAGGGACCTCAGATTGTTGTAAAGAGAGGTTGAAGGTGTCTGTGAATACCCCTGCCAGCTGATCTGTGCAAGGCCAGAGTGCTCGTCCGGGTACCCCATCCGGGTCAGTGGCTTTCCGTGAGTTGACCTTCGAGAAGGCTGCTGAAATCTGCAATGGTGACCTCAGATACAAGTCATCCGAGGCTTCCAGGGTGGAGGGCATGCTCTCGCTAACCTCTTGCTCAAAGCGGGCATAGAATGCGTTGAGCTCATCAGGGAGGGGTGCGTTGGAGCCGGCGATTTTACATGCCTTCATCCAGTAGCCTGTTATGTCTTGCAGACCTTGCCACAGTCGGCGGAAGTCCGTGTGGCTAGCCTGGGACTCGAGCTTGTTCCGGTACTGTCTTTTGGCATCTTTGATGGATTTCTTTAGATCATATCTGGCTTTCTTGTATAGGTCAGAGTCGCCCGACTTAAACGCCTCAGGCCTAGACTTTAGCAAGCAGTGGATATCCACGTTCATCTAGGGTTTCTGGTTGGAAAACACCCGGATTTGCTTCTTTGGCACAGTCTTCTACACACTTACTAATGAAGTCAGTTACTGTAGTGGCATACTCGTTCAGGCTGGTCACAGAGTTTTTAAAATACTGACCAGTTCACTGACTCGAAGCAGTCCCGTAGGAAATCATCTGATTCCTCAGACTAACAATGCACGACTTTCTTTGACGGATTCTCCCGCTTCAGTTTTTGCTTATAAGCCGGGAGCAGGAGCACAGCCGTGTGGTCAGATTTGCCAAAGTGTGGGCGGGCGATAGAGCGGTACGCATGTTTGATATTTGTGTAGCAGTGGTCCAAGATGTTTGGGCCTCTAGTGGAACAGGTGACATGCTAGTTGTAACTTGATAGTACTCTTGAGCTTGGCCTGATTGAAGTCGCCAGCTACGATGAACAAGGCCTCGGGATGTTTCGTTTCAAGGCTACTTGTGGTGGTATATATTTTGTCCAGCGCGATTTTCACGTCTGCATGGGGTGGGATGTAAACTTCCGTCAGGATAACGGAGCTAACTCCCGCGGAAGGTAGTAGGGGTGGCATTTTAGCGTCAGGTATTCTAGTCTGGGGAGCAGAAACGCTCCAGTGTTGCTACATCTTCACCAGGAGGTGTTGATTAGAAAGCAAACCCCTCCTTCCCTAGCCTTACCCGAGGCCGCTGTACAGTCCATTCGGTGGATTGAGAAGCCCTCTGGTTGAAGGGAACAGTCCAGTGAAGCAGGAGTGAGCCATGTCTCCCGACATGAAGGAACGGCAATATATTTCCAAGTCAGGATGGTGAGTGCCTTGGAGAACTTCCAGATATTGGTGTTCCCATGTGTTTGCTGCCCTTGTCCTTCGAGATGGTAATGGTTATGGATTTGGAAGGTGCTGTCGAAAATGTCTTGATGGGTTCCTGGAGTATATCCTGGAGATGGTACACACTGCAGCTACTGTGCATTGGTGGTGGAGGGAGTGAATGTTTGTGAAAGGTGTGCTAATCAAGCAGGTTGTTTTGTCCTGAATAGTAGTAAGCTTCTTGAATGTTGTTAGAGATGCACTCATCAGGTATGTGGAGAGTATTCCATTACACGCCAGGCTTGTGCCTTGGAGATGGAGGACAGACTTGGATGAGTCAGTAGGCAAGTTATTTGCTGCAGAATTCTTAGCGTCTGACCTGATCTTGCAGCCATGGTATTTATATGGTTGGTCCAGTTCAGTTTCTGCTAACCCCAGGATGTTGATGGTTGGGGATTTAGTGATGGTAATGTGATTGAATGTCAAGGCGAAATGGTCAGATCCTCACTTGTTGGAGATGGTGATTGTCTAGTACAAATGCTACTTGCCACTTGTTTGCCCAAGCCAGGATATTGTCCAGGTCTTGCTCTATTTATACATGTTGCTTCAGTATGGGAAAGGTCATGAATGATGCTGAACATTGTGCAATCATCAGTGAAAATCCCCACTTCTGACCTTATGGTGGAAGGAAGGTCATTGGTGAAGCAGCCGAAGGTGGTTGGGCCTCGGTTATCATCCTGAGGATCACTTGCAATGATGTCCTGGAATTGAAATCATTGACCTCCAGCCACCACAACCATCTTCCTTTGTGCCAAGTATTACAACAACCACAGTGCTGTTGGAGTCCAATCAATTGTCACTGCAGAAATCTAAAATATCACTAGATTCTAAAATCTATGAATTTTGCTTCACTTAAGTTCAAGCATTTTACTCCTAAAATGATCATTTACAAGCATCAGTTCAGTGACTGCAACACAGAACAACAACAATTTATATAGCACTTTGAACAAAATGAAACATCCCAAGGTGCATAGACACTAAAATAGGTTTCCGGAAATCAATATCCATTTAAACTTTTTGTAACATTGCAATCTCGTCTTACCTCTTTACATCTAGAATTAAAAGCTATGTCCATTTTTCTTCTAGTTTCAGGGACATAACACTCTTTACTGATGGGCTTGTAATCAGGGTACTTCAGGGTCACCTTGTATTTATTATCGCCATTTTTTTCCAAATCATCAAGAAAGTCATCTGCGAGCCCCCCTATGAGAAGCAGCCAAACTAATTTAATAGTTGTACATGGAAAAGCAGATTATCAGAACAAATTTAGATCTTAACGTAAATGAATAGAAAACATCATCATCAAGTGTGCTCTGCCAAAGGCAGGTTCTTGGCTTATTGTCTTTTGGCGCTTCATCCTGAGCTGTTTCCTTGGCCATTTTTGTCAGTGGTTTTCCATTGCCTTCTACTCTCAGACAGGGGAAAGAGGTAGGTCCTAAGTCTACCTCAGCTGGAAAGGAATCAAACCCATGCAGTTAGCGTCATTCTGAACCATCCTCCAGCCATCTAGCCAAGACGTGCTGTTAGGTGAATTGGACATTCTAAATTCTCCCTCAGTGTACCTGAACAGGCGCCGGAATGTGGCGACTAGGGGATTTTCATAGTAACTTCATTGCAGTGTTAATGTAAGCCTACTTGTGACACTAATAAAGATTTTATTATAACTGTGTTAACTGGCTCCAAATGAATAAAAAAGCAATTAAACCAAACTAACCCTTTAATCATGGACCTTTGTGGTATTTGGTCATGAGAGATGTGGTTACATGCACCTGTAATCATGTTAATAACAGATTAAAAATGTAGGTCATTATTCCCAAATTAATTTTGATTAATATATATTGATGTAACTTCATAGCTGCAAAGGTATCTTATGTTTTCCACCCCCTCACCGCCTCCCTGCTGGGTAACCATTTCAGTTACAATTTCTTCCCAGTCTGAAGCAACTCTTTAGGTGTAAGCCATATTGCACACGTTTCAATCATGAGTTTATCAGAGGTGAGCTTGATTCTGTCCACTCTTTACACGTGCAAACTGTCTCCTGGGGTTACTAAATAGCAATGAGGAGTAAAGAATTTCTCCTCTTCAACATCATGCCACTTAAAGCTGTTTCTGGAACTGATCAATCCTTTTAAAAACTTCAGCAAGTTAAATTTAGATACATTATATTGCAAAATCATGTGTAATAAAGTAACATTAGGCAAATATATTTTATTTACTTTTCGATTCTATTTGCTTTCTTTCTTTTACTATTTGATTTGTCCATTTATCGTTCTGCATTTCTTTAATTTCCTCCAAAAATGTCAAGGACAAGTTATTTTAAGAGTCCTTCTCAAATTTCCTTCTTATTTACTTCAGTACAAACCCTCAACAGAAGCATTAAATCAAGTGACCTTGAAAGCAATCTCAACATAAGCATCCAGTTACCATGTACCAGACAGATTTGTTACTCTAAGCAGAATAAGATTTTTCACCGCAAAGTATATACACACAAGAAAGTTACCCGCACATGTCAGGAATTATGGTTCATACCCAGTTCATCCCTGGTGAACAAAAGAATGGTAGTGTCCTCAATGAGATTGTTGTCAAAGTCAATACTAAGCTCAGTGATTTGCTTTCTGATGGTTTTGAGTTCCTGCGTCACATAGGAAGGATAAAATGTCAGTCGGTGTTATCCAGTACTGAGCAACAGTTTCTGCAATTATTACATTTATATCATAGATCTTCTGAATTCAGTAGCTGTCTATCCGTATAAAGCCAAGGCCCATGATTCCAGATGATTCTAGCGATTCAATGTTATGTTGCCAGTGGAATGTTAATATAATTATTACTCATTTATTTGTATTTAGTACAGAAGATAATCACACTACTGAACCTACCAATTGGATTTCTTCTGGAAGGTGTAATCCAGTTCTTCTACCCAGTTTCAGCAGTCTCTCCATGTACCTTCTGGCCTCTGGTTTCAGGACCTTGGGATTACATTTTTCCTGTAATTGTGCATAAAACAGGAATTAATTTCATATCTTGAAAACTAGGAAGGGTGAGAGTTGGGAGTTCAAACAAAATAATACAAGAAGTGCAGTTATATCAGAGTGGCACAGTGGGCGTAAATTGCACTTCCAAACAATAGTCCATTCTTTGAACTTCTATAATGTCCAGTGACAGGCTAGCTCTGCTTGTGCTTTTAAAAATGAATGCCACAAGTCCTGTTTGATCCAACCTGAGAAGAGTGCAAGCAGAAGGTGTAACTCTGCATCATATACTCGCACTACAGAAATCTTTGGATCCTCACTGTCTTCAGGTGATGTCCCAGAGGACTGGAGAATAGCCAATGTTGTTCCTTTGTTTAAGAAGGGTAGCAAGGATAATCCAGGGAACTACAGGTCTGTGAGCTTTACGTTAGTGCTAGGGAAATTACTGGAGAGAATTCTTCCAGACTGGATCTACTCCCATTTGGAAGCAAGTGGTTGTATTAGCAAGAGGCAGCACGGTTTTGTGAAGGGAAGGTTGTGGCTCACTAACTTGATAGAGTTTTTCGAGGAGGTCACAAAGATTATTGATGCAGGTAGGGCAGTGGATGTTGTCTATATGGTCCCTCATGGCAGACTGGTACAAAAGGTGAAGTCATACGGATCAGAGGTGAGCTGGCAAGATGGATACAGAACTGGCTAGGTCATAGAAGGCAGAGAGTAGCAATGGAAGGGTGCTTTTCTGATTGGAGGGCTGTGACTAGTGGTGTTCCGCAGGGATCAGTGCTGGGACCTTAGCTGTTCGTAGTACATATAAATGATTTGGAGGAAAATGTAACTGGTCTGATTAGCAAGTTTGCAGGCGACACAAAGGTTGGTGGAATTGCAGATAGCGATGAGGACTGTCAGAGGATATAGCAGGATTTAGATTGTTTGGAGACTTGGGCGGCGAGATGGCAGATGGAGTTTAATACGGACAAATGTGAGGTAATGCATTTTGGAAAGTCTAATACAGGTAGGGAATATACAATGAATGGTAGAACCCTAAAGAGTATTGACAGTCAGAGAGATCTTGGTGTACAGGTCCACAGGTCACTGAAAGGGGCAACACAGGTGGAGAAGGTAGTCAAGAAGGCATATGGCATGCTTGCCTTCATTGGCCGGGGCATTGAGTATAAAAATTGGCATGTCATGTTTCAGCTGTATAGAACCTTAGTTAGGCCACACTTGGAGTATAGTGTTCAATTCTGGTCGCCACACTACCAGAAGGATGTGGAGGCTGTAGAGAGGGTGCAGAAGAGATTTACGAGGATGTTGCCTGGTATGGAGGGCATTAGCTATGAGGAAAGGTTGAATAAACTTGGTTTGTTCTTACTGGAACGAAGGAGGTTGAGGGGCGACCTGATAGAGGTCTACAAAATTATGAGGGGCATAGACAGAATGGATAGTCAGAGACTTTTTCCTAGGGGAGAGGGGTCAATTATTAGGGGGCGTGGGTTTAAGGTGCAAGGGGCAAGGTTTAGAGGAGATGGACGAGGCAAGTTCTTTTTACACACAGGGTAGTGGGTGCCTGGAACTCGCTACCGAAGGAGGTGGCATGTTTAGCACAATGGGCTAAATAGCTGGCTTCTAAAGCAGACCAAGGCAGACCAGCAGCACGGGTACAATTCCCGTACCTCCCCGAACAGGCGCCAGAATGGGGCAACTAGGGGCTTTTCACAGTAACTTCATTGAAGCTTACTTGTGACAATAAGCGATTTTCATTTCATACGGATAAACACCACCAGCTCTGAATACTTACGGCTGCACAGAGGCAGGGATGTCCAATGTCCCCGCTGCTATTTGCCCCTGCAATTGAGCCACTGCTCTCAGATCAGCAGAGGGATGGAGAGGCATTCAGAGAAGAGACAGGAGCTCAGGGTCTCACTCTATGCTGATGACCTGCCCTTCAATGTCTCGAACCGCCTAGCCAGCATGAGAGGAATAATGGCACTCCTAAGGGAGTTTGGAGCCTTCAGAAGAGCAGTCTTCCCCATGAATTTGCGGCCGGGGGGGGGGGGGGAGAGAGGGAGGGAGAGAGAGAGGAGAGAGAAGCAGAGCTGGGGAGGTTTCCGTTCAGGTTGGTAAAAATCAAATTCTGATAACTGGGGATCCAAATAGCCCATGATGGGACAGGAACCTACAACTGGAACCTGTCGAGTATGATGTAAGAGGTAAGAGAGACCTACAGAGGTGGGACTCACTCCTGCTCTGCCTGGCAGGTAGAGTGCATATAATTAAGATGAACCTACTGCCTGGGTTCCTCTTCCTGCTCAGATCCATTCCGATCTTCATCCTCACGGCCTTCTTCACCAAAGTAGAAAAATTAGTCTTGGCGTTTGCGTGTGTGTCTGCATGTGGGTGTGTGTGGGTGAGGGGGGTTGGGGGGGGGCGAGGATCCATAAGATCGTCCTACACAGGAGGATGAATATGGGGCCCTGGACCTTCCAAACTTCCTATTCGAATACTGGGCAGCCACCGCAGAAAGAGTATGGGGATGGGTCAAAGGGCCGGTGCGGAATGGGTAAAAACAGAAGAGAGCTTCTGCCGGGGACATCCCTCTAAGCACTGGCCATGTCTTCACTCCCATTCCCCCCAGCCAAGTACTCAAGAGGCCCAGTGGTGGTGGCAACAACGAGAACATAGAACCAACTCAGGCACCACTTTGTTCTGGTCACAATGTCCGCCATGGCCCCCATCTGCAAGAGCCATAGATTTAACCCTGCGACAATGGACGCTTTGTTTAAAAGGTGGAGACAGAACGAAGGAGTTCTGACGGTAGGGGAGCTATAGACGGCAGAGTAGTGATACTGGGAAAACTGGCAGACAAGATCCAGCTCCGAAAGAAACGAGCTAAGATACAAACAGGTAAGGAACTTCCTCTGCAAGGAGACAGCAATGTTCTCCCAGCTACCAGGACACTCCCTATTGGACAGACTTCTGACTGTCGGTGAACTAGGGGAGACGGTCGCTGTGGCCACATGTACAGACGACTACTGTAAGAGATATGGTCACCGTTGGATGAGATACGGGAGATGTGGGAGGGAGAGCTGGGCATGGGGATAGGGGGAGGACTCTGGATCGAAGCATTCAGTAGAGCAAACTCCACCTTCTCAGGTTGAGGACAAGTGTGAAAGGTGCCAGGGAGGCCCGGCCAACCACATCCACATGTTCCGGTCTTGTCCCAGACTTGTTGGGTTCTGGAACGCCTTTTTCAAGGCCATGTCCAAGGCTGTGGAGGTAAGGGTGAAGCCATGCCCGCTAGTGGCGGTCTTTGGTGGTATCAGAACAGCCAGAATTCTTTACAGGAAGAGGGGCACATGCCCTAGCCTTTGCCTCCCTGATCGCCCGCGGGAGACTCCTGCTCAGCTGGAAATCAGCAGCGCCACCCAAGGCTGCGGACTGGCTGACCAATGTACCGGAATTCCTTAAATTGAAAAGGATAAAATTCTTGATTCCGGGATCAGAGGAAGGCTTCACCGCTCGTGGAAGCAATTTACCAACTTGTTCCAAGATTTGTTTGTGACCACCAACCAATAAGGGAAGGGGGGAGAGGAGGGAAGGCCATAACAACAAAACCTAACAATGGAGGAAGAGTAGATTGGGGTTGGGGGGGGGGGGGGGGGGGGGGGGGGAGCAGGGTCATCAACCAGGATACAAGGTGGCAAGCAGAGGTGCCGGAGGATGCTCAGGTAGCACCAAACACGTCCCTGGTATGTTTTAGTACCAAGAGGCAACATGTATAAAGTTAATGTGGCATGGTTGTGGCAACTGATCATCGGGGTCCGAAAGTATGGGCGCCCGCATTTGTACACGTCACCTGTATACATATCTGTTTATATTCTTATTTTTTTCTCGTCTTTCTACCTCATATACCCACTCTGTAAATATCTCATTATTATTGTGTGATGTTCCTTGCAATGTTATGTTATAAATGCAAAACCAATAAAAATACATTAAAAAAATAATTTTGTTCACATTTCCCACAGGCTATTATTATGTCACTATCAATGTTTTAATGAGTTTCAAAATCTACAACTATCTCATCAGGAGGTTCTGAGTTTACTGTTTGATCGATGTTTAAAGAAGCTATTAAAGAAATAGCTACTTTAATATTTATTCAGAAGCAGTTAGTTTTATAAGACATTGAAAACTTGAAGAGAGCTAAAGGTGTTTAAAGGGTTAATGAATGGGAGTTTATTTCCTATCAAATATGCAAGTGAGAGCTGCATTCCATTGTCAGAAGTTTAATTTTTCTTCATCCCCACATGGTTCCGAAGGCCTGGCGACAATGGATACTGGGTGAGTTGGTATGAAGGTGGCATGGAGTATAAGAGGCCATGGAGGATATGAGTGGGCATGTATATGGATGGAGGGACCATTGGGGTTGGCATGGGAGTGAAAAGGGGATATAAGGGGTGAGGACAAGAGAGCCCAACAGCTTCTAAAACAATTGCGATTAAGTCCCAGAGAACTGTGGCTAATCGGTTTAACCAGCCCACATTGGCACTCGCCCATCTTTGTGGCTGTCTATGATCTGCTTCTGGAGTTGGCAGGCCTGACTCAATTGCGATCTGGTCTCCTCAAAGTGAAAATTGGGTGGCACTGTTGAGTTAGGACATTTTCTGATTCAAGCAACTCCTTCGGTTGCAAAAAGGTATACCCCGTGCAGTGGTTCCCAACCAGTGGGCTGCTGTGAAGACTCCCCCCAAGTGTGGTGTGAAAAAAATACTCAAAATTAATGTAATTAAACTAAAACCAACCTTTGCCTTCAGGCTCTATGGTTGGTATCTCCAAGACCCGACAAATCACATGCGCCGGCTGGGAAGGAGCCGCATATATGATTTTTTTAATGTTGGTCGGGCCCATGTGCATGACCAATGGGACTTGGAGCTGAAGACAAAGGTCCATTGCGCTTTCACAAAAAGGAAAAACTCAAAAAGGGTGCAAAAAACCTGGGAGAAGTGAAAAAAGATGCCTTTTGTGCATTTGTAGATTTTAAAAGCTGATGATGAATTGGGACGTACTCTGGGTATAAGCTAAATTTGGGGAAAAGTGAGTACTTTTCGGTTTCCTCTACAGGGGCGGGAGCTGGGGTGGGGTGGGGGTTGCCATTCCATCTGGCAGCGTCTAACTTTCGGTATCTGGGGGTGCAGGTGGCCTGGGATTGGGCAGATCTTTGGAAGTTCAATTTCACTGGCTTGGTAGGGAAGGTGAAGGCAGATTTGTTGAAGTGGGATAATCTTCTGTCGTTGGCGGGCCGGGTACAGTAATCTCATATTTTACCACGATTTTTGCTTCTGTTTCAGTGCTTGCCAGTCTTTTTGCCTGAGGTGTGTTTCAAGTGGGTGGTAGGCAGATTTCTTTGTTTGTCTGGCCGGGGTAGGTGGCCAGGATAAGGAATAATAATAATAATCTTTATTAGTGTCACAAGTAGGCTTACATTAACACAGCAATGAAGTTACTGTGAAAATACCCTAGTCGCCACACTATGGCACCTGTTCGGCTACACTGAGGGAGAATTCAGAATGTCCAATTCACATAACAGGCACGTCTTTCGGAACTTGGGGGAGGAAACCGGAGCACCCGGAGGAAACCCACGCAGACACGGGGAGAACGTGCAGACTCGACAGACAGTGACCCAAGGTGGGAATCAAACCCGGGTCCCTGGCGCTGTGACGTAACAGTGCTAACTACTGTGTTACCGTGACGCACAAGTGATACTGTAGAGGGGATGGCAGTAGAGGGAGTGGGTGAGGGTGGTTAGTCCTCCCGAATTTGATGTACTTTACTGGGTGGCAAAGGCAGGGAAGGTTCAGGAGTGGAATAGAGAGGTTGGGGTTTTGTGGGTCAGGATGGGGGCAGGCTCATGTGGGGGGATTGGAGTTGCGGGTGCTGGCAAAGGCACCGCTCCCGATAGCCCCAGGGAACTATTCGGTGAGTCCAGTGGTGGTGACCATGCTGAAGATTTGGAGGCAGTTTTGGCAGCTTTTAGGTCAAGAGCATGGTGGTAGGGGGTTGCCGATCAGGGAAAATCAAGGGTTTGAGCAGGGAAGGATGGATGCGAGGGTCCGGGGATGGGAAGAAAACGGGATTAGGGAAATGAAGGATCTGTTTCTGGGAGGGAGGTTTGACAGCTTGGAGGAGCTGAATGAGAAGTTTGGGTTGGTGCAGACAGAGAGCTTCCAGTACATGCAGGTGCGGGACTTTGCGAGGAAGGTTTCCCCGATAGCGCCTACATTCTCGTTGCTGGAGGTGATGCTGTCAACATGGGCGGATGTTGGAGAGGGGGACTGTCTTGGCGATTTATGTGAGGATTTTGGATGGGGATAAGGTGTCTGTGGAGGGGGCTACGGCTAAGTGAGAGGAAGAGCTGTGGCGGTGCTGGAGGAGGGATTGTGGTGTGAGATGCTGCAGAGGGTGAATGTGACTTCATGTGCGAGGCTGGGGCTGATACAGCTGAAGGTAGTGTACAGGACGCACTTGCCAAAGGGGGTGGAGGATGTCTGTGAGCGATGTGGGAGGGGCCGTGCAAACCATGTGCATATGTTTTGATCTTGCTTGAAGCTGGAAAGGTTCTGGAGGCCACTTTTCAGCACCATTTCAGGGGTTTTGCATGTAGATATGGAGCCCTGTTCCTGGAAGTCATATTCGGGGTGTCAGACCGGGCAGAGTTGCAGATGGATACGGGGACAGATGTTTTAGCCTTCGCCTCCATGATAGCTCGCAGATGGGTCTTTTTAGCGTAGAGGTCAGCTTCTCCACCCTGTGCCTCGGCACAGTGGGCGGACCTGCTGGAATATTTAGGCCTGGAGGTCAAATTTGCTCTAAGGGGAGTGAGTGACAGGTTCTACAATAGTTGGGGCTTGTTTATTTTGCATTTTGGAGAGTTGGTTGCTGTTGACTGCTGAGGATCGTGGGGGGGGGGGTTTAAATGTGTTGGGTGGTTTTTGTTACTGTTGTAAATTGTAAAACTGTTGAAAATTTGGAATAAAAATACTTTTTTAAAAAAGTTTCTAACCGACCATTTTATGTCCATGCTTCTTGGCAGTAACATGATTCAGTGTTCCCACTGAGCAAGTGAATTCTTTTTACTTCAAGTCAGAAAATTATCACTTTCTCTCAGTTCATGAGAGTTCATGAGGGGGCTGTTTAGCACAGGGCTAAATCGCTGGCTTTGAAAGCAGACCAAGGCAGGCCAGCAGCACGGTTCAATTCCCGTAACAGCCTCCCCGAACAGGCGCCGGAATGTGGCGACTAGGGGCTTTTCACAGTAACTTCATTGAAGCCTACTTGTGACAATAAGCAATTTTCTTTTTATTTTTCATTTCATTTACTGAGATATAAGGTTGTGCCTTTCAACTGACATCTGGGACAGCTGTCACTGGGTTAAAATGTCAGTCAAAGCTTTCACCTGTAGAGCCACAATCCGTTGAAACACATCACATCTCATAGACATCTCCACATCAAAGTCTGAAAGCTTCTTGTCTGCCTCAGTGCTGGCAGCACGCACATCTTTGTGTGCAGAAACATGCTTTAGAAAAGTCAGATTGTTCTCAGCCACTGAAAGGGAAAGGAAACAAAGATGATGATGTTTTTGTATATATTGACAAAGATACTTGTAGTGTAACTTAGGAAGAAAGTTAGTGAAAAAATATGTTCTACAAACTAATCAAAACAAAAGTCATGTTGATCTAGTTCCTTATTATTCTCTCAGAAATATCTCAATGCACTTTACATTAAACTTTAAGTGTAATGAGTGGTGCTAGCCAGGAAAGGAAGTATCACTTTATCAAACTTACATTTAGTTTAATAGATGAAGTGAAAATTGAGACTTTGACAGCCCTTCCCACAAATTAATTCATTAACAGGAAGTTATAAAGGCCCAGATTAAGTAATATTAAGCCAAGTGCGTGATCGGAGCAATAAGTACAATTTAGCTGTAACTTCCACTTGTTTCGAAACTACCAAGATGCCGTGAGGCACTGTGACTAATTTACACCCTGGTTGCTCCCTTATATTTCTGGTAGCATCTCCTTCTCTGAGCACCTTGCTCTATTCCTCTCATCTTTCCTTTAAAAAAACCTTGTTCTCGACTGCCCAGCAAGCCCCACACTTAGAAAGAGAAAAGTATCCAATTTTCAACATAGACATTGGTAGACATTTCCCACTCCAATTGTTTTTATTCTGAACTGGTGGAGTAAAGTACTTAGATATGCATCATTACAGTTCCAACCTCCTTGTCCCTTACCCTACATCATATTTCAGGGGTGGCAAAGGTAGATTTGCTCATTTGTGGAAGTGTGTGTATCATTAATATAAAAATCGAGGGACTATGTCTTCTGACATGCTTTCATTAAAGTCTGCTGCAGGGGTTGTCTGCCAGACTCAGACAAAATGCATTTCCTAATGGAAATGGCACATTGCAGGATGGTATTAACATGTGCAAGCTTTTTTTTCTTTATTCTTTCATGGGATGAGGACTTCGTAGACAAGGCAAGCATTTGATGCCCATCCCCAATTGCTTTCGAACTGAGTGGCACTTTAAGAGTCAACCACATTGCTGTGGATGGAGTCATATAAAGGCCAGACCAGGTAAAGATGGCAGATTTCCTTCCCTCAAGGACATTAGTGAATGGGTTTTTATGACTAAATGATGCCATTATGACTGTTTGATAACACGTCACTGGACTAGTCATCCGAAGGCTTGAACTACAATGGCATCTAGGAATTTGAATTCAAATAAATAAATAAAAGTTGGGATAAAAATCTAGAGTCAGTAATAGTGACCACAGAACTACTGGTTTGTTGGAAAAAGTCATCTGGTTCACTTATAGAGATAGAAATCTCATATTCTTACCTGGTCAGGCTATATCCAAAGCAATTTGGTTGACTCTTTAGTACCCTCTCAAATGGCCTAACAAGTTGCATTCAAGAGGTGTTTCCTCGTCACCTTTTACGGATAAATAAGGGATCAGCAATAAATGCTATTACTAGCGATGCCCATATCCCGCGAATGAACAAAATACAGTCAAACTTAGCTACATCATTCTTCTTTATTTTCTGATGACTTACCAGCATACTCAACTTCCACATCTGCTAGAGCCTTCAATGTGTTTTCAATTGTGACTTCTTTAATATCTAATGCTCCAACTCTGTCATACACTCGCTTGGCCTTTTCAATGAGAGCATCGGTCTGAAATTTTATTTGATCTGGTGTTAGATCCCATCGTAACTTGTTAATGGCCATTACTTTTGATTAATTTGCTAGAGTCAAGAGGTTTCCGAAGGTACCATGGAGTAAATCTGTGAACACAACTTTTCAGAAAAAAAGAGTAATAAACATTTTGAACGGATAAGCATTTTGTATAGTTATGCCATAAAAATTAACACCTTGGGCTGCATAAATTTTCATGAATATTGTGCAACCATTCAGAAAAAAATAATTTCTTTTACATTCTAGTTAAACATATCTAGACTTTAATGCACTTTTGATAGCAGAAATGCGTTACTTTTTTGTTTGATCACAAGCAACTTTATATAAAGCAATGTTCCTTTAACGGTTCAGTAGGTAAATGAGGCGCACAATGTGATTCTGATCCCAACAGGTCATGAAGTTCCTAGTTTCTCGTAAGGCTCTGTGTTGATCGTGAATCTGGCTGCTAAAAAGCAGAGCCAATCAGGCCTCTCACTGTGACCCAGTGCTGTCGCCTGAAAACATGTACCAATGCGGGAAACTATGTGATCTGACTGATTCATGATAGTCATGTTTGCTTCTGCTCTGAACACTGACGAGGTTCAGGTCTGCTGCCCATGAATCCTTGTTTGATCACATAGCAAAGGGAAAGAGAAAGAACTCCTGTTGTTCAAAAACTTTCCATACTGGTGGCTTGCTGTTTGTAGTGTACATTAATGATCTGGACGTGAGTGTGGGAGTTCACAGATGACACAAAAATTAGTGGTGTGGTAAATAGTGAGAAGGAAAACCTTAGGATACAGGACAATATAGTTAAATGGGCAGATCAGTGGCAAATGGAATTTAACCCTGAAAAATTGAGGTAATGCATTTGGGAAGACTAACAAGGCAAGGAAATATACAATGAATTGCAGGACCCCAGGAAGTACAGAGGATCAGAGGGGCCTAGATGTACATGTCCATAGATCTCTGAAGACAGCAGGGCAGGTAATAATAATAATAATCTTTATTGTTGTCACAAGTAGATAAGGTGGTCCAGAAGGCATATGGGATACTTGCTTTTATTATCCAAGGCATAGAATATAAGAGCAAGGAAGTTATGCTGGAGCTGTATAAAACACTGGTTAGGCCACAGCTGGAGTACTGTGTACAGTTCTGGTTGCCACACCATCGGAAGGAAGTAATTGCACTAGAGAGGTTGCAGAGAAGGTTCACCAGGATGTTGCCTGGGCTGAAGTGTTTCAGCTATCAAGAGATTGGATTGGTTGGGCTTGTTTTGCTTGGAGCAGAGAAGGCAGAGGGGGACATGACTGAGTGTATAAAATTATGAGGGGCATAGACAGGGTGGATAGGAAGGAACTTTTCCCCTTAGTGGAAGGGTCAATAACCAGGGGATATTGATTTAAGATAAGGGGCTGGAGGTTTAGAGGTGTTTGAAATCTGGAACTCATTGCCCGAAAGGGTGGTAGAGGCAGAGACCCTCATAGCATTTAGATGAGCACTTGAAATGTCAGAACATGCACAGCTACGGGCCAAGTGTTGGAAAATGGGATTAGAAAGGTCCTTGATGCCAGTCTTGGACACGATGGGCCAAATGGGCCCTTTTTTGTGCTGTAAAAACTCTGTAGAAGGAGTCAGAAATAGTAGAGCCCATTAATTCAACTTGTGTCACAAAAAATGTTTCTTAATACACTAATTAGCCAAGTAGCACTGACAAATACTTGTAAAATCACCAATAACAAACTACAGCTCTAACCCCGAACAGGCACCGGAATGTGGCGACTAGGGCCTTTTCGCAGTAACTTCATTGAAGCCAACTTGTGACAATAAGCGATTATTAACTGATTTTTTCCCCCTAAAAATCTAAAACTAAATGGTAAAAAAAAATCCAAAATTTGTTCTACAAAAAAGGGACATGGAACAATGTAGTCATACTACGTAAAACCCTTCCTTTAAACAGTCAGGCTTGCATCTGTATCCAATAAAGTCATTTGGTAGTACAGAACTTGAATATTGCCAAAAAGCTGTTTGTCAAACATGTTCAACAGGACAAAAGCAAGAATGCCAAGTTTCAAATGATCACAACATAACATTACCAACGAGAAACTAAAGGCTCCACAAGCTCCTGGGTAATTCAAAAAGGAACAAGACTTGGTAATATTCCTTTTGGTTGCAGAGAACAGCATGGCAACGCGTCGGCCAATCAGAGTCAACTTGCCAACCAATCACCATCCTTTTCTCTTGTCGCACAAATGGCTCTGATCATATGAAATGTTTGTACTTCTGAGCGAAAGATGAAAAGCTTCGGCAACACCTAAATAAGTTTCAATTTCTCAGAGCACTGTCAAGGAGTGACTTGGTATGTATTAGGGGTATTAAGGTACCCTGTGATGCCGAGAGGCTATTGGTGGATAGACACTGGGTCCCGATTGGATCAGCCGCCTACTGGCTCCACCCAGTACAGCAGAGTATAAGAGCCCGGGTTCTCCCAGCAGCCGCATTCTGTAACTGTGCTGCTGGGGAACAAGTCTGCGTAATAAAGCCATCGTTCGACTCCTTCTCATCCCGTCTCGTGAGTGATTGATTGTGCTACATGTTTCTGGACATATGAACGTTACAAGCCATGTGGCTCAGCGTCACCCCCATTAAACCCCCCCCCCCCCCCCCTAATGCCCACCTCTTTGCTTTTGACCTCCCACCTCACTGATATCTCTGGCGAGGGGGGTCCAAGCCTACATTTTTAGCCTTCAGCCTTTGCGGATTTCCCAGTTCAAAAGGTGCTGGATATTATGCAGGCTGGTTGATGTCCATGGCAGCAAATGACGAACTCCTCCCAGGCGGGATGATGGGCTTGTAGTGGTGAAACAAGCTCAGAATTCCAATTTTGCAGTCTGGAACCCAAACCACGTTAATCCGCTGCTGGAGGAAAACACCTCCTCCTCTGCCCCGGGTAGTGAGTCCAGTGAGGAGTGAGTTTTGGACGCTTCACAACAACTCAAATCAGTTACCCTCTCTCTCTCTCCCCGCCCCCATCATCATCGTGTGTGGGCAGAAAAGTTTTTTTTCTCCTCACGATGCCACATTTTTCGCCCTCAAATAATACCCCCACTTACTGCAGCGACACGAATCCAGTTGCGCCTGTTAGCCATTACGCAGCCGCGCCGCACTAACCGGCTCGTCGCGCGCACGAAACGGCAACTCAGCTCGCCCCTCGCCCGAGCGGCAGTGCGCCTGCGCAGCTGCCACCGCTGAATGACGAGCCGCTGTGGAACGTTGTGCGAACGTCCGCGAGTGCGGCATCAACAGCAGCGGTTGTGCGCTTGCAGCTGCGCACACACACAGGAAACAACACAGCGAGGGAGACACACGCAGGCCGCCAGTGGAAAAAACATCTGACAATGATAACAGTGCAGAAGGAGACCATTCGGCCCGCCGTGCCTTTGCTGGCCCTTCCTGGTGCCAATTCCCTGGGTGGGATTCTCCGAATCGCGCCCAGTGCGGGGGTGGAGAATAGCTGTTCATGCTGGAAATCCGGCGTGACGGCACTTCCGCGATTCTCTGCGGACCCGCCAGTCCCGCGCACACGGTCAATGCGGCGCCGGTCGGGGGCCGTTGGAACAGGCCCCCGTGGCGATTCTCCACGGTCGACCGGCCGAACTCCCGCTGGCGTGGTTTACATGTGGTACCAACCGGCGGAGGCTGGGACCCGCGGCCACGGTGGCGGTCGTGGTGGGGGGCGGGGGCGCCCGACTCCGGGGGGGGGGGGGGGCCTCAGCGGTGGCCAGGCCGGCGATCGGGGGCCACCGATCTGTGGGCCATCGCGATCTGTGAGGATCTACCTTCCTCCACGTGGGCCCACTTTGTGGCTCCGCAATGCCGGCAGCGCCCACGCCAAGGTGGGCCGCCGTGCGCATGCGCAGACCCGCTTGCGGCCGCTGTACGCATGCGCGGCCGCGTAGTCTGGCTAGCAGGGCCCCGCCGGCAGCCAGAGCTGCGGGACGCATGCCGGCGCTCTGCTAGCCTGGAAAACGGAGAATCACCCCGGATCTTAGAGGAAAAAGTCCGGAGTGATTCTCACCCATTTTCCAGCGGGCGTGGGAATTTAGTCCCCAGAAGGGAGAATCCTGCCCCATGGCTTTTTCTACACCACTTTTCTCTTCACCCCCCCAGCAACCCCCCCCCCCCCCCGCCACCCCCGCAGCCTACTTCCAGCTCTTCCCCCTTCAGATAATGATCCGATTCTCCTTTGAAAGCCATGATTGAATCTTCATCCACCACGCTCGAATCTTCATCCACCACGCTCAGGCAAGTACGTTCCAGATTCCGCATGTCACCATTGTCAGAATTCGTACCTTAGTTGTAATACCAGTACCAGCCTCCCCGAACAAGCGCTGGAATGTGGCGATTAGGGTCTACATGTGACAATAAGCGATTTTCATTTCATAATTGGCGACGCTTATTGCAATGGACGGTGCTTTATTGAATGTACACAGAATACAGACACAAGCAAACAAGGTCTCCACAATGAAGGATTTGTCTCAAACAATATCGCCCCCACAGAGCAACACTCGAAAGAGACCAAAAGTTCCTATGACCTGGACATATTCCAACCATAAATTGGTGCCCTTTGGTTCTCGGTCCATCCACCAATGAGACCAATTTCTCCATCTACTCTGTCTAGATGCTGTCAGGATTTTGAACATCTCTTCTTAACTTTCTCCAAGGGGAACAGCCCCAGCTTCTCCAATCGATCAATGTAACTGAAGTTCCTGATCCCTGCGACTATTCGTTTTTAAAATAAATTTAGCGTACCCAATTAATTTTTTCCAATTAAGAGGCAATTTAGCGTGGCCAATCCATCTACCCTGCACATCTTTTGAGTTGTGGGGGCGAAACCCATGCAAACACGGGGAGAATGTGCAAACTCCACATGGACAGTGACCCAGAGCCGGGATCGAACCTGGGACTTCGGCGCCGTGAGGCAGCAGTGCTAACCACTGCGCCACCGTGCAACTATTCTTGTGAACCTTTTCTGCACCCTCTCTAAGTGTGTACAGAGAGGTTTAGGGAGGAAATTGCTGCATTAGGGTCGAGACAACTGAAAGCACCGTCACCAATGGTGGGGTGAATGGAGTTGTGGATGCACAAAAAGGTTAAAATTGGAGAGATACAGAATATTCCTGGAAGGCTGTAGAAGTGAAGGAGGTTACAGAGACAGGCAGGGCTGATTTGAACACAATCGTGGAAATTTCAAATTTGATGCACTCGTGGACTGGGAGACAATGTCAGAGAGTGAGAACGGGAATGATGAATTCATGGAGCATAAAGTCAGTGGGATAAGGGTGGAGGTTTGGGTGAGCTCAAGTTTGTGGACAATGGAAGATGAGGAGATGGCCAGGACAGAATTGCAGTGGTCAAGCCTGACGGTAACAAGAGAATGGGTGAGGGTTTTAACAGAACTGGACTGAGGCAGGGGCTGTGATGATCAATACTATGGAGGTGAAAGTAGGTCTCGCTGATAGAGCAGACATGGGATTGGAATCTCAGCTCAAGGTCAGAAAGGATATTGAGGTGGTGAATAGACCAATTCAGCCTAAGACAGTGGTCGGGGAGGGGAACATAATTAAGTTTGTGGATGAGACTGGGGACAATGGCCTTGGTCTTTCCCAGATTGAATTGGAGGAAATTTTGTCTTGTGGGGACTAGATGCCACAGAACAAGACCAGAATTCTCTGGCTGTTGGGATTCTCTTCTCCTGCCAGCAGCACACCCCTCCACCACCCCGCCCTCCCAAGCCCCGCCTAAGCATTTCCTGGCGTCTTGTGGTGATTTCAATTTGAAATCCCATTGACAAATGGCGGAGTAGAGAAGCAGTGAGTGGCATGCCGCTGATAAACACGTGGTCGAAGGACCAGAGAATACAGCCTCTAGTTTCACAATATGGAGTCAGTGGAGGAGGGAAGATGGTGGCAAGGCCAAGTGGGCTGCTGTCAGCATGCATGTGGAAGTTGACATACCTTCAGAAGACATCAACTGTGGGCAGCACATAATAATAATCTTTATTACTGTCACAAGTAGGCTTACATTAACACTGCAATGAAGTTACTGTGAAAATCCCCTGGTCTGGCCCTCGGTCACTGTCCGTGTGAAGTTTGCACATTCTCCCCGTGTCTGCGTGGGTTTAACCCCACAACTCAAAGATGTGCAGGTTAAGTGGATTGGCCACGCTAAATTGCCCCTTAATTGGAAAAAAATTGTATACTCTAAATTTTTTCAAAAAATCCCCTAGTCGCCAAAGTCCGCCGCCTGTTCGGCGGCATGGTAGCACAGTGGTTAGCACTGTTGCTTCACAGTGCGAGGGACCCGGGTTCGATTCCCGGCTTGGGTCACTATATGTGCAGAGTCTGCACGTTCTTCCCGTGTCTGCATGGGTTTCCTCTGGGTGCTCCGGTTTCCTCCCACAAGTCCCTAAAGACATGCTTGATTGGTGAATTGGACATTCTGAATTCTTCCTTAGTGCACACGTAGATGATAAATAAGAGGGCAAAAATTGATCGTTAAGGTCTCCTGCATGGGCAGGATGAAAAACAATTGCTGGGTGTTTCCTGGCCATGATTAGGAAGGTAGGAATTGAGCCAGGCTAATTTCTTTTGAAAATAGAAATTCCAGGAAAAACTCAGCAGGCCTGACAGCATCAATTTTGAATTCATTGGACAGTGCGGTCTAGGCCAAAATTTTTTGCCCATTGCTAATTACCCTTGAGAAGGTGGTAATGAGCAGTCTTCTTGAATAACTGCAGTCCATGTGTAGGTACACCCACTGTGCATTTAGGGAGGGAGTTCCAGGATTTTGACCCAGTGACAGTGAATGAACGGTGATATATTTCCTAGTCAGGATGGTGAGTGGCTTGGAGGACAACTTCCAGTCGGTGATGTTCCCATGTATCTGCTGACCTTGTCCTTTGGAAATGTAGTGGTCATGGGTTTGGAAGGTGCTGTCTCAGGAGCCTTGGTGAGTTCCTACAATGCATCTTGTATATGGTACACACTGCTGCTACTGTGCATTGGTGTTGGAGGGAATGAATGTTTGTGGGTGAAGTGCCAATCAAGTGGGTTGTTTTGTCCTGGAGTCAGTCCTGGGCAGCTGAACAACAGCAGAATAGAGACATTGGAGGAGTTGATTATGGCATAAGAACACAAGAACTAGAAGCCCCCTTGAGCCTGCTTGCCATTCAATAAGATCATGGCTGATCTTTTTGTGGACTCAGCTCCACTTACCCACCTGCTCACCGTAACCTTTTATTCCTTTACTGTTCAAAAATCTATCTATCTTTGCCTTAGAAACATTTAACGAGGTACCTCAACTGCTTCATTGGGCAGGGAATTTCACAGATTTACAACCCTTTGGGTGAAGCAGTCCTAAATCTGCTCCTCTTTATTTTGAAACTAGAAACTAGTTCTAGTTTCACCTGGCGGTGGAAACAACCTCCCTGCTTCTTTCTATCTTAACAATTCCCTTCATAATTTTATATGTTCCTATAAGATGACCCCTCATTCTTCTAAATTCCAATGAGTACAATCCCAGTCTACTTAGTCTCTCCTCATAAGCCAATCTTCTCAACTCTGGAATCAACCTAGTGAATCTCCTCTGCACACCCTCCAGTGCCAGCACATCCTTTCTCAAATAAGGAGACCAAAACTGCACACAGTACTCCAGTATGGCCTCCCCAGCACCCTATACAGCTGAAACATAACGTTCCTGCTTTTAAATTTCATCCCTCGAGCAATGAAGGACAAAATTCCATTTGCCTATTAATTACTTGCTGCACCTGCAAACCAACTTGTTGCGACTCATGCACAAGGGCACCCAGGTCCCTCTGCACAGCAGCGTGCTCCAATTTTTTACCACTTAAATAATAAAATTCTTGCCCACTCACTTAAACTATCTATATCCCTCTGCAGACTTTCAGTGTCCTCTGCACACTTGGCTCTACCACTCATCTTAGTGTCATCTGCAAACTTTGACACATTACACTTGGTCCCCAACTCCAGATCACCTCTGTAAATTGTGAACAATTGCAGACCCAACACTGATCCCTGACGCACACCACTAGCCACTGATCGCCAACCAGAAAAACATCCATTTATACGCACTCTTTGCTTTCTGTCAGTTAATCAATCCTCTATCCATGCTAATGCATTACCTGTAACACCATGCACCTTTATCGTATGCAGCAGTCTTTTTGCGGCACTGTCAAATGCCTTCTGGAAATCCAGATTCCCCATTGTCCACTGCGCTCGTAATGTCCTCAAAGAATTCCATTAAATTAGTCAATCATAACCTGCCTTTCATGAACCCATGCTGCATCTGCCCAATGGGACAATTTCTATCCAGACCAAAGAACCCAATGAATACAAAAAAACTCAGGACTGTGTGGTAGGCATTGAGCTGTGTACAAGGAGCTTTAAATCAGCTCAGCTCCAGGACATCACTGCAGGAGTTCCTCAGGGAAGTGTCCTAGGCTCAACCATCTTCAGCTGCTTCATCAATTACCTCCCTTCAATTAAAATGCTAGAAGTGGGGATGTTTGCGGATGACTACACAATGTTCAGCACCATTCGCGATTCCTCAGATAATGAAGCAGTCCATGTCCAAATACAGAAAGACCCGGACAATATCCAGGCTTATGCTGACAAGTTGCAAGTTACATTCTTGCCACACAAATTCTAGTCATTGATCATCTCCTACAAGAGAGGATCTAACCATCGACCCTTGACGTTCAATGGCGTTACCATCGCAGAATCCCCCACAATCAACATCCTGGGGGTTACCATTTATCAGAAACTGAACTGGACTAGCCAGAGTAATACTGTGGCTACCAAGGCAGGTCAAAGGCTAGGAATCCTGTGGCAATTAACTCACTTCCTGACCTCCCATAGCCTGTCCACCATCTACAAGGCACAATCAGGAGTGTAATGGAATACTCTCTACATACCTGGATGAGTACAGCTCCAACAACACTCAAGAAGCTCAACACCATCCAGGATAATGCAGCCCGCTTGATTGCTCCTACTTCCACAAAAATTCAAACCTTCCACCATCGATGAACAGTGGCAACCGGGTGTACCATCTACAAGATGCACTGGAGTAACTTACCAAGGATCCTTAGACAGCACCTTCCAAACACATGATCAGTGGATGTGGTTTATTTAGACTTTCAGAAGGCTTTCAACAGGTCTCACATAGCACATTAATTTGGAAAGTTAAAGCACATTGGATTATCTTGAGATATTTAGAAAGCTGGTAGCAGACAGGAAGCAAAAAGTTGGAATGAATGGGTTTCCAAATTTGCAGATTGTTATAACCTGCCTACTTACCATTGGCTGGGGACTAATGACAATCCCACAATCCTGTGGGAGTGATGAACTTGTGAATATAGTGGGGCAACATTTTAACCCAACCCCGTCCACGATAGTCCAGCGTTACCGGTTTAATACCGCTGAGAGGACCCCTGGAGAATCCCTTGCCGATTTTCTATCCAGGCTATGCAGGATTGCGGAGTACTGTGACTATGGTGAGACCTTGTCAGAAATGTTACACGACCGTTTGGTTTGCGGTATTAACAATGCGGCCACCCAGAGAAAGTTGTTAGCTGAGCCAACATTGACTTTTCAACAGGCCATTCAAATAGTATTATCCAGAGAGAGCGCAGAACGAGGAGTGCAGGAGCTATAGGGAATGGAAGTGCATGCCTTGGGGCGCAACCCCTTCCATCCAAAAACGTTCCCCTGCACACCTGCGGTACCTTGGGCGAGGCAACGTCCGGACCGACGCCAGTGGCCGTCGGACATTCCTCCCCGAAGGGAGCCTTCTCCAGAACCAATGGATGAGGAGCCATGTCCGTGTCAGACTTGTAGGCGCCGACCCCGTCGCGGACGGCGGTCCTGGGGGCGAGCCGTCGTTCCAACCGAAACTGGGACCAGCCCAGGGGCCGTAACTGGGACCAGCCCAGGGGCCGTACCTTCCATGTGGATGAACCTGCGGCGACTACTGAGGACGTGGAGACGGAGGACGACTGCCTGCAGCTGCATTGTGTGGCAGCTCCCCGTGTGGCCCCCATTAAGGTGACAGTACGGGTCAATGGCCACCCGCTTGAGATGGAGTTGGACACTGGCACAGCGTTGCCATGCTGTTCTCTGCAACCAAAAGGAATATTACCAAGTCTTGTTCCTTTTTGAATTACCCAGGAGCTTGTGGAGCCTTTAGTTTCTCGTTGGTAATGTTGCGGTGAAACGCTTCCACCAGTACGTGTATGGTCGCCATTTCACTATCGTGACTGATCATAAGCCTCTGCTGGGACTTTTCAGAGAGGATAAGCCAATACCGCCCATTGCTTCTGCACGGATCCAGCGCTGGACTTTGTTGCTTGCTGCATACGAGTATTCTCTGGAGCACAAACCAGGTACGCAGATAGCAAATGCCGACGCACTGAGCCGATTGCCTTTATTGACCGGCCCCCTGTCGACCCCCACAACCGGTGAGGTGGTTGCAACTCTAAATTTTATGGACAGCTTGCCTGTCACGGCATCACAGATCCGTGAGTGGACCCAGACGGAGCCTGTCCTGTCAAAGGTTCGGCACATAGTCCTGTATGGTGGGCAGCATAGACAGCTCCCAGGCGAGTTGCGGGCATTTTCCTCCAAGCTGTCAGAATTCAGCGTGGAAGACGGCATCCTCTTGTGGGGGACGCGTGTGATTGTCCCGGAAAAAGGACAGGAGCTGATACTAACAGACTTGCACAATGGGCATCCAGGTGTGACCAAAATGAAAATGTTGGCCCGGAGTTATGTCTGGTGGCCAGGCCTCGACACCGACATTGAGAAGGTGGCCCAAAACTGCTCCATTTGTCAGGAGCATCAGAAGCTTCCGCCGGCCACGCCCCTACATCACTGGGAATGGCCAGGGCGGCCTTGGGCACGCTTGCATGCAGATTTTGCAGGCCCTTTTCAAGGATCCATGTTCCTTCTATTAATTGACGCCCAGTCTAAATGGCTAGAGGTGCATAAGATGCAGGGGACAACGTCCTGCGCAACAATTGAAAAGATGCGTTTGTCGTTTAGTACGCATAGCCTCCCCGAGGTGCTGGTCACGGATAACGGCACTCCATTCACGAGTGAGGAGTTTGCGAGGTTCACGAAGATGAACGGCATACGCCATATCCGCACTGCCCCTTACCACCCGGCTTCAAATGGGTTGGCAGAGCGCGCAGTGCAGACATTCAAAAGAGGCGTAAAGAAGCAGTCTTCTGGATCAATGGACACGAGACTGGCTCGCTTTTTGTTTACGTATAGGACCACCCCCCATGCGGTGACTGGGGTAGCTCCCGCAGAACTCCTAATGGGCCGGAGACTTCGCACCCGCCTTAGTATGGTTTTCCCGGACATTGGCGCAAAAGTACGCCGCACACAAGAACGGCAGGGACAGGGATTTTATCGGCATCGGCCGATTCGGCAGTTTGCGCCCGGTGACCCAGTGTTCGTTCGGAATTTTGCTGGTGGTGCCCAATGGGTTCCTGGTGTAATCTTTTGCCAAACGGGCCCTATATCTTACCAGGTGCAAGCCCAGGGTCGTCTCCAGTGCAAACATGTAGACCACGTTCGGTCCAGAAGACTATCCCCTCAAAAGATTCCCCGCCCCCGGAGCTCATTTCTACAGCCGCAGAGATCAGAGACAAGCGAAGGTAGTCCTCACAATCTTCCACTGGTGCCTCACTCGAAGCCTGCGCAGGTCGTTACGGGACCGAATGGAGATAGAGACGCTGACATGACGGAGGCAGCAGACTCTGACTCCGAGATGGAGACACAGGATGCATCAGAGGGGGAATCCTCGGGTCCACGGGCCGTGGATGTACAACCGTTGCGCTGTTCATCACGGAAGCGCCGGTCTCCGTCTCGTTACACACCGCCTGATCCAGCGCCGCATGCTAATGGTGTCCGGCCTGCGGCCAAACGAGTCTGACGCCCTCCTTCGCCAGGGTCTTCGGTGGATTCCTTGGACTTTGGGGGGGGGGGGAGGGATGTTATAACCTGCCTACTTACCATTGGCTGGGGACTAATGACAATCCCACAATCCTGTGGGAGTATGAGCTTCCCCAATGAGGGGGGCGGAGAAACCACTAATAAACTCCTAGTATAAATAAAGCTGGCCAGTTCAGGAACCAGCAGGAAGGAGTGTGCAGCAAGGGAAGTTGCTGCTGCTGTTATATATATATATATGTTATTATAAATAAATGTTATTACTTTGTATCCTTAAAACTCGTGCTGGATTCTTTGTGGCCCTCACAAAACAGATGATACAAAATTGGGTGGGAGGATAAGCTGTGACAAGGATGCAGAGATACTTCAGTGGGATTTGGAAAGGTTGAGTGGGCACATGCAATATTAAGTGGATAAATGTGAGATTATAAAATAGGAAGGCAATTATTTAAATGGATGTAAATTGAGAGGTGGATACTCAGCAAAACCTTGGTGTCCTCGTGCAGCAGTCGCTGAAAGTTAGCATGTAGGTACAGCAGGCAGTAAAGAAGGCAAATGGTATGTTGGCCTACATAGCAAGAGGATTTGAGTATAGGAATAGAGATGTTTTACTGCAATTGTATAGGGCGTTGGTGAGGCCACACCTTGGGTATTGGGTATTGTGTGCAGTTTTGGTGTCCTGATCTGAGGAAGGATGTTCTTGCTAAAGCGGGAGTGCAGCGAAGGTTTGCCGGGCTGATTCCTGGGATGGCGGGGCTGTCATATGAGGAGAGACTAAGTCGGTTAGGATTATATTCATTGGAGTTTAGAAGAGTGAGAGGGGATCTCATAGAAAGTTACAAAATCCTAACAGGATTAGACAGGGTAGATTCAGAAAGAATGTTCCCGATAGTGGGGGAGTCCAGAACTAGGGATCATAGATTGAGGATAAAGGATTAATCTATTAGGACTGAGGGGAGGAGAAATTTCTTCACTTAGAGTGGTGAATCAATGGAATTCGCTCCCACAGAAAGTAGTCGAGGCCAAAATATTGTGTAATTTCAAGAAGGGAGTAGATATAGCTCTTGGGGCTAAAGAAGTCGGGCAGCATGGTAGCACGGTGGTTAGCACAGTTGATTCACAGCTCCAGGGTCCCAGGTTTGATTCTCGGCTTGGGTCACTGTCTGTGCGGAGTCTGCTCGATCTCCCCGTGTCTGCGTGGGTTTCCTCCGGGTGCTCCGGTTTCCTCCCACAGTCCAAAGATGTGCAGGTTAGGTGGATTGGCCTTGCTAAATAGCCCTTAGTGTCCAAAAAGGTTAAGTGGGGTTACTGGGATAGGGTGGAGGTGTAGGCTTGAGTAGAGTGTTCTTTCCAAGGGCCGGCCAGTGCAGACTCGATGGGCCGATTGGCCTTCTTCTGCACTGTAAATTCTATGATTCTATGAATCAAGGGATATGGGGGCAAGGCGGGATCAGGGTATTGAACCTGATGATCAGCCACAATCATAATGAATGGTAGAGCAGGCTCAAAGGGCCAAATGGCCTCCACCTGCTTCTATTTTCTATGCTTCTATGTGAACATAAAGACAAGCAGATGGGGGCGGCACAGTCGTTAGCACTGCTTCTTCACAGTGCCAACGACCCGGGTTCGATCTGGGTCACTGTCATAGAACATAGAACGATACAGCGCAG